>NC_086323.1:88668423-88755923 GCF_036172605.1 Pelobates fuscus
GTCAATAAAAAGGCAAGTTATCCAATGAATTTCCCTAATAAATCCATCAAGATGCTACAAAGCGTTCATTCAGCACACGTACACTCTGCCTGTGATCAGCTAAGCAAGTTGCCCTTTAGTAGACTTGTGCACAGAAAAAAAGATTTTGTTCTTCCAAATCGATTTGTGTGAAAAAATATTGATTTGGGCAAACACTCATGTGTCATGGTAAGGATCGGGGCATATTTACTACACAGTGAGCAGCCACTTTAACTAAAAGCTAGCGATTGAACAGCCAATAAAATTTTGGGGGACAACCTGGCACATCATCGAAATATACACCAATGATCATAATGTAACATTCATTCAATTTAATTTTACCCACAAAAATTACAAGCGGAAAAATATTAGCAGATCATTTGTCACAAAAAAAATTACATAACATTTGTCAAATATACTACCTCCAGAGAGTTCTGGTAATTGGAGTCTACTAGTGGATATGAAGGAATGTGAAACACACAGAGACATTTATATAAGATACAAACATCACGTGACCCTCTTCCTGGGAATTTCCTGGCTTAATAATATGCCCCAATAAGGTGGGGGCTTAAAATGTAATAACTTAAATATACATTTATACATGTTCAAAATAATATCGTAAATATTTTAAAATTGAATAATAATATATTATTTTGAACGTATGTAATATATAAGCAATTAGAACATTTTATAAAACTATATATTGTAGACAACTAACAAGAATGGCTAGAAAGTAATCATTCAATCATTTGAGCAGTGTGTTGTAAGATCATTTAAATGTTTTATTTTTCCTGGGAATTTCCCTACATTAACGAATTGTCCACTACTCAGTTTTGTTCTAGTAATTTCCTGGTATCTCTAATCCCTCGCCAAATGGGACCTTGCTTTCGTTTGCCTTGCAGATAAACTTTAGAAATCCACAGGGTGTTGCCTACACCCAGGGGCAGAGAAAATGAAAGAGGCAGTACAACTCAGAAATTCCTCTATATGACAAAGCTATAAATACAGAATTTCACATCCTTAGAGTAAAATCAGTCAGTCCCTCAGGAAGCGTTTGTAAGACAAGACTCCAAGGCACAATTTTAAGGTAATGCAATTTTCTCATTACTTGTTTTCCTTCATGTCTAGGCACTGCTGTATAATGAATGCCCTGCTTTTTATCACTGTGCTTAAAACCCCATGTGTGATATTATGATTTTTGTAATACCATATAAATATAAATACATATAGCTTTGAATTAATATACATATTGATATATATATATATAGTATATATGTCATAATCTTATGAGTTGTATAAAAAAAATGAGGTAAAGAATGTGTTTCATGTCTCTCCTCCTCTACCACTACCCTCTTGCCCCTCCAAAATAATTCTGCATTAAACGCAGTTATCAAACAAAAAAGCTGCTGGTAAAATCCCCCTTTTTTTTTTTCATTCCCGTAATGTTTGAAATCATGCACTTTCTATGATTTTAACCCTGTAGGTGCCAGTTTGCTCACATTTAATAAATGTACACAAACATAAATCATATTTAGGATCGTTTAATTAAAAAAAAGCTGTAATGTTTTATAAAATTGTTAAAATAAGATTATGCTGCTAAAATTATATGCCTGCCATTAAGTATTGTGAAGTGATATTGTATAAGGCATTTTAAAACTACACTTGTTTTGATGTATG
Organism: Pelobates fuscus; assembly: GCF_036172605.1. Taxonomy (NCBI): domain Eukaryota; kingdom Metazoa; phylum Chordata; class Amphibia; order Anura; family Pelobatidae; genus Pelobates; species Pelobates fuscus. The sequence continues at coordinate 88,670,119 of NC_086323.1, forward strand.
AAGTTACATATATAACTGTAACGGTTCTATTGAATACATTGTTACAGAGAGACTTCCAAGCATCTCATTTTTTTTTTCTACCCAACTATGAGACTTTTTAAAGAATTTATTTTCAAATATTACTAAACCAGGAAATTCCCGGGAAGAGGGTCACGTGATGTTTGTATCTTATTTAAATGTCTCTGTGTGTTTCACATTCCTTCATATCCACTAGTAGACTCCAATTACCAGAACTCTCTGGAGGTAGTATATTTGACAAATATCATGTAATTTTTTTTTTTGTGAGAAAGGATCTGCAAATATTTTTATGCTTGTAATTTTTGTGGGTAAAATTAAATTGAATGATTGTTACATTATGATCACTGGTGCATCTTTCATGATATGCTAGTTATTGTTACAGTATTCTATATTAACTATGGTAATAAGGCACATTTTAAATCCACACTAATAGGACAGATCAGAAAGTGATAATGCTTTTTTGTCTATGAACCCATTGTAAACTCTCCTGCACCTCCAGACTTGTTTTTTTTTTAAATTCCACTCACGAAAGGTGTTTGCTCTCCCAGGTACTAAACAATACATTTAAAATTAACCATGTAAAACTGTAAAATTTAAAGCCACTTGTTACAATAGAAACATAGAAACATAGAATGTGACGGCAGATAAGAACCATTCGCCCCATCTAGTCTGCTCAATTTTGTAAATACTTTCATTATCCCTGGCCTTATCTTATATCTAGGATAGCCTTATGCCTATTCCACGCATGCCTAAACTCCTTCACTGTGTTAACTTTTACCACTTCAGCAGGCAGGCTATTCCATGCATCCACTACCCTCTCAGTAAAGTAATACTTCCTGATGTTTTTTTTAAACATTTGCCCCTCTAATTTAAGACTATGTTCTCTTGTTGTGATAGTTTTTCTTCTTTTAAATATAGTCTCCTCCTTTACTGTGTTGATTCCCTTTATGTATTTAAATGTGTCTATCATATCCCCCCCGTCTTTCCTCCAAGCTATACATGTTAAGATCAAATACATTTATTGTTGGGATACAATTGTCTGTGCTTCACAAAATGTGATTGAATTAACTTCAATAAACCATTTATGACTACCATAAGCCCAGAGAAGTATACATATGTAGTAAATTCAATAATTTATTTAATAATTGCTATTTCTTCTTATCAGTAACTACATTTTCATTTTACTTATTCAGTGTGTTTGTGTGTGTGTGTGTGCAGGGCTGGCCCCAGGCCTTTTGGAACCCTGTACTAAAAAATGTCACAGTGCCCCTTCCTGGCCACACCATCTCAAAACAATACCTCACACCATTTAAAAAAAAGCGAGAATTGACAGGAATTCAAAGTGAATTTCAAATCTAAAGACAAAATAGATAAAATGGACATTTCCCGTGTTACTGCAATTTTGCACAATCATCCATTTACCGTTTGTTTTAAACGTTTGTGCACACATACGTTTATGCCTGTAATGTAACACCTGTAATGCAAAACTCAGGAGGCTCTGAAATGCTAAACGGAATTGTCACTTCCTTAAAATTCCTCTTACCAATAAATACTGTTGCAGCATTTGCTGGGGAGAATAATGCAGGAGAAGCAAAAAAATAAATAACAAACACACTTACTTTATTGCACTCCATGACACTTCTTGCGTCATTTGAGAATTTCAATACAATTGCATATGAAATCAGGCATTCTTCTAGAGAGGATGTACACAGGCATATATATAACAGAGCAGGGGTTTATGTAAAGTGTAAAATACAAATAAGAAACTGGCTAGATAAAAAAAAAAAATACCCACAATACAGGGCTTTTAGTTGGCTATTTGGTTGTGCAAAAATACCATTAATTAAAGCGCCTACAACAGATTGAGATCCAGATCTAACTAAGTGGGAGTATAAACATTTAAGAGCAAGTACACATTGTCTTTTTACCCTCTTGTGTGTCTCTTAATCCATGGCTATTTCTTGTGACTCTTCACCCTACGTCTTATCCACATACATTCAGTCACATCCATACATACACAAAAATACAGTCATACATGCAGTCATGTACACTCATTAATATATGCACCATCACATACTTAGACACACAAACATACTCAAAGTCACAGACATAGACAAACACACTTACAGTCACAGACACAAACTCACATCGTCACAACATTACTTTTACACCCTTACACACAGTCAGATACACATAGTCAGATATACATAGTCACAAACACACATACTATTATTCATTAAAGCTCACTCTCCAGCTTACCATAATTGGTGGGGGTAGGGTGACGCAAAGCTGACCTGCATTACAGCCTCTGGTGTCTAGTGGTAGGGAAGCAGGGACTCCTTCTTGCTTTACCACTATGGGAACCCACTGAAACGGCTTCCTTTCTGCTCCTGAGGACTGACAGGGCCTGCATGTTGGCCCTACAGCGCCCCTACAGTCTGGCAATGACTGTCCTCCCAATGTTTTTCTCTATATCACTGCCGCTGCACACTACCCAGGTTCTTCTTCCCCTCCTTTTCCTCCTGGAGATAGCTATGTGCATGCCCCGCTGCCCAAAATGCCCACTACCATGTCCATCATTAGCTGTGGCAGCTAACTTAATGTTACCGGGTGTAGGCTGTGCAGAACAATGGACAAGCCACCAGGCTCCCTTCTTGTATCAAGCTCTTGATCCTTGAATGAGTGCCCGACTGCTCAGTCTTCCCTGCTACCAAGAGGGGCAGAGCTGGCTCTATGTGTCTGAGCCGAGCAACTGCGTGGTGCCCCAACTGCAATTGCACCATGTGCAGCCCTGTTTGTGTTCAGGCTGGCCCTGCATTAAAGGCTGGCCCTGTGTGTGTTTAGTGAGGTGTGTGCACACATTGTAACTCCTACCTTTGAATTATGAAAAAAATGAAGTTCTTAGATGACATTTCATGCTGTTGTCATAACTTTGTCCCAGTGCTGTTCTATGTTATAGGCATAACCCTCTTGAGGATATTAGATACATTTATTATTAAGTAAATTATTGATAAATATAATGTATTGCTTAACATTAATTTAGGTTAGTGTGGTACTTTTGTGACGTTAATACTGGAACTTAATACTGAAACACGAAGTAAGTGTGTTTCATGAACCACAGTGAACCACACTGTCTTCATTCTCTGGTTTGTTCTTTACATGAGCTCTAACGAAATGGCCAGGCACCATTTAATGCCTTCTCCACCAAGCTCTTTATTTTTTTTTAATTATCACATTATTTTAAAACACTGGATGAGTAGCTAGAAGAAAAAATATAAATCAGCAAATCTGGGTACAGATGTACATGATGTACATTTACACCATTTTTGTTTTGAATCTGCCCATTCATCCATGAATGAAATTCAAGAACAGAATGAACATGTATACATATCATATTGCATCATTTACCTTGCAATATGTTAAACAGGATCTAAAATATCTACATAGGAACTTGCATACATTTTTGCCATAAGAGTTAGGGTTTTGAAGAAATAGATAAAAGTGACCAAGAAGGGTTAAAAATATAAGTTAACTGCTGTGTCAGTGTTTTTGTTCTACTTATAAAATCGATATTCTGACACATCATTTTATTATTTCCTTTCTTTATGCTAAGGTTAGAGGTTTAAAGCATATCAGGGTCACAGGTACTGGAGGGCTGGCAAGGAACCAGGAAGGAAATTCCAGGCCACTTGCATGGAACGAATGACAAGTTATTTGTGTCGTGCAGACTCAAACCATTCTTTTGAAAATCAGCTAAGTCGGATGTGTTAGGATGTTTATTAGCAGACACTACTGGCAGCAGGCAAGAATTGTGCAAGGCATGTGCTAGTCCAGCACTGTGTTTGTGCATGCGCTAATAAAGGCCTGGATTGGCTCACTGGGGATATTTTCTGATAGACTGTAATATCTGATGCTGTCCAGTCTACCAGCATACAATGAGTATGATAATTGACCCTGTAAGTGTTTGCCAGTGATTATGATCTTCATAAAGCAAGCCTGTTCATGTTGTGGGATATGGGTTCAGTGGGTAACATCTCTTAAACCTGCACAGATCTCTTTGAATGTTCCTTCATACTGTGCAGGTCATGCTGATTGATGCCGCAGGGCTATATGATGAATCACTTCCAGCTGTCTTCACCTTTCAGACCTATACTGTTTGCTTCTTGTGAGTAGTATACCATACTGAGATCTGTGGATTTTGTGCACAAAGAAAAAAGCCATTTGTTTATACTTGCCTCTTAGGCCAAAAGTTGCCACAGGTGCAATTCTGAACATACCTCGACCCATTATTTCTTCCGCCATTGAACAAAATAAGTTTGATACGAATACCATCTACACCCCAGGATGTACTGTAAACTAGGTACAGCTATCGGTTTATTTCCTAACTAAATACTACTTTATTTTCATACTAAGCATTACTGTTTAATTGCAATATGTTGTATCTATTGTTTCAACTGAGAAGGTTCTAATATAAAATTGTGTTATGTTCGCAGGGTATCACTTACTTGGATAAACATAAATTTCCACCAAAAACAACTGCAAAGTGAACGTCAGATATAATGGAAGTTCTACGCATATTTGCATTTATCTCCATGCTTCATCTTGTACATTTAGCACAGCAATCTATGGTGCAGTTGAAAAATAATGGATATGAAGATATTGTCTTTGCAATTAATCCCAACATACCTGAGAACCCTAAGATCATTGATAAAATTAAAGTAAGTGTTTTTAATTTGCCATTGGTCATTTCACAGAGTTAAACCTTGTGAAAATCCAGGAAGCACAGTCTTACCCTGCTATGTAAACATTTCTCTAAAACTGCAATGTTTTACATTACAGGCTTATGAGAACAGAGACACTGCATCCAGACTACTTCAATGTGATGGAGTGGTCTGGCTACCTACAGTGTCCCTTTAAGCACCAAGTTGACACATTTAGGGAAATGAAAAAATAATCCAACTGTACTGATTTTTTCCTAATGGACTGTTTACGTTTTAATGTATAAGTCTTCAGACTGCTTCTTGTAAGGTGCTAATGTAAAGAGACCACCTGAGACTTGAAAATGTCACCTTTCTGGAAACAAACTGTTGCAAAGATATTCCACATATAACTGTAAGTGTTAGTAAGAATCATTAATGGAATACTCAGGACACTGTGACAGCATCAACTCTTCAATAAAGCTGTTACGGTGCCTGGAGGTCTTGGTGCAGTTACAAAATATGAAGGTCATTGATAGGTTTAGATCATACTACCACCGGCGCCCAGATTAAGGCTTTTGCATTAAAGCCAATGTCAGAGGTGAAGACAGAGGAACCTTGATGACCGGCACCATATGGAGCACTTCTGGGTTATACCATTCACAAATAGTTTAACCATAAGTTAAGATCATGCCCAGAAACTCCATTCACCATAACAACTTAATTTAACTGGAAAACCCAGGGTTGAATTCCCGTCAGACCACCTCAACAGTAAGTGTCCTTAGGCAAGTCATCTAACAATATATATCCGCCTACCTCAAATCCTCATAGATTGCAAGATGGTTTGAACAATGCTTTCATTGCCTCTAGATGTCCCCTTTCTTTAATTGTAAAGCACTGTGGAATATGTTTGTGCTATATATTTGCCAATACTAATAAAAATAATAATATATTAATTCATGTGAAATTGTTATGGTGCCTGGTCGTTTCCTTTAAATTGATCTCTAGGTGTTAGATAATAAGCTTCAAACTCTATTAAAGGGATCTCTTTTGTTGTGTCCATAAACTCCACAGGAGGTAAAATCTAAGACACAGAATTCTTGAAGACATGATTGGGTACACATGTATATATACATCTTAAATTATTTTTTCAATTAAATTTTTTTCTCTTTTTTTAGAGTATGCTCACAGATGCCTCTACTTACATGCTTCAAGCTACAAAAAATAAACTTTTTATAAGAAGTGTAAAAATTTTAATTCCCAATACATGGAAAACAAATAGCAGTTATGGACGGCCCAAAACAGAATCATTTGATAAGGTAAGTGCTGTGTTGCTAAACTATTACGCAGTATAAAAATTATCTATACTTAAGAAAATTTGTATTTTTGTATTTTTATGTATTTTTATGACATAATGTGTGGCACAAAAAAAAAAAAGAATAGAGTTACTCTGTATTTCCTGTATTTATTTAATTTTTTTGTTGGATCCTTTCTTTGCTAATTTTTTTAATGATTGTTCCTTTTTAAAAAAAACTTTTATTTTGTATTTTCAGTGTGCTTAAGTGATATTGCATTAAAGTCTAACCAACATAATCTCGTCTAATAAACTGATGTTTTTTCTTTCTTTCAGGCAGATGTTATCATTGCTGATCCATTTCTACAGGGAGATGATCCATACACTTTGCAATATGGTGGTTGCGGTGAAAAAGGAAAATACATCCATCTAACTCCCAACTTCCTGCTGAATGATAGACTCTTACGTATATATGGACCTAGAGGTACAGTGAATCTCACCTTAGAACAATAGCATACTTCTGAATGTAAAATATTCAATTGTAGTAACTGTGAGACAGATAGTTAATGAAGGATCAAAAATGAAATGTAATTGTTTTGCTGGGAAATAAATGATTTCGCTCAGAATTTAAAATGAAACGTGATTGTTCACAGATCTATTTACATATACATGCTGCTAATCTGCAGTATTAAATGGCTGTTATACGAGCATTATCATAATTAAGGTTAATTTTACATTGCAAATATATAATTTACGATGACCAGGGATTGGAATATGTTTATTACAGCTAGTTGTATTGTACAAACACAGACCTATAATATTTAGTCAGAAAAGTTGATAAAACATCCAGCCAGTTGGCACAAAAATAAAGAGCCAGTTTGATGCATGTTATTCCTCTTTAAGCTAAACATTGTTTCATTATGTAGACTTGTCATCTAGGGTCCATTCCAACAAGCTGACAAAAATTACTTTTAATATATTAAACCGTAACATTGTGCACAAATTCATATATATATATATATTTTAGAAATTATGATCACAAATCTTGCTTTTCATTTTCTTGTTGTGCAAGGCAGTTTTTTTTTTTTATATTCATAATCTAATCTTTTTTCCAAAATGAGAAAAATGAAGGGAGGTGGAGATGCTAAATATTCTACATTCTTCATTCTACATTCTCCAACTACCAAAATAGTTCAGACATATGCATTCTATTAAGTAAGCCACATATAAAATGTATTACGGTTAATGCTACAAGTATAGCACTGCAAGTAGGCCACTGTTGTCGACAGTATTTCTGAACCATGTAGCTCTAAATTAAAGAAATACAGGTCAAATGTGGGAAATGATAACTTTTCAGTTTATAAATTATTACCAGAAGTATGTAAAAAAAATGTAATCTTTTTGGAAATATGCACAAACTAAAGCTAAGTATTTACTGACATCAATTTACAAATCCGTCCTTTCTAATTGAGCCATAAACACTGACGCTGCGGGTCCCATCTATATTTTTCTTAAACCCACAAGTTTGATTTTCAATAATAAATACCTTCTTGGCCCATTGCATTCCAGGAAGAATATTTGTCCACGAATGGGCTCACCTTCGATGGGGTGTTTTTGATGAATATAACCATGATCAACCTTACTATCTTTCTGGACAACGTAAGGTGGAGGCTACGAGGTATGTTTCTTTTTTATTGATTTCTGTCTGCCTTCAATTATAGTTATGTGTATTGTGGCATGTGAAAAAAAAAAATATTCTTGTATATTTAGAAAAAAATTATTAGAAAAAAAAACATTATAATTAAAAATAAAAACACATTTTAAACATATTTTTTGTTTGCTATTTATCCTTATATTTTATGTGTATGGGTTTGTGGGAGAATTCTTAAAAAGTAATTTCTGTGTTATTGTTGTTTGGATTTAGATACTATTTTACCTCATGTGTTTATCATCCTTGTTGTAATATTAGGTCGCTCAGTTTTATATGTTATGTAATTTGGTTGATGATAAGACCAGCTAATACTCAAACACACTGAGGGCTTAGGAAATATGTAGAGTTTATAGAAGAGATGTAATACTCAATTGTGGCCACCAGAAAAATGCATAAGATAGAATAAGATAGCTCATTTGTAATAAAACCAAAACTTGAAAACAGCATTTGTTATGAAAATAAATCGAAAAAGGCCAAAGTACACCAAAGCTAGTCTATTACATGTTTTAAAATTGTCTTGATACATAATTAACAACTCTGATATATGTTTATGTATATGTACTTCTCTCACAATGGAATTCCTTTCATCAATGGTCCATCCTTTATCCAAATGCAGACGTGTCAAAACAAGCAAACTCCTTGGAAAAAGCATTAAAAACACAAAATATTTATTCATCCATGGAGGGAGCGGGGGGTTTAAAAGAATACAACTAACATACAGCCACATTCACACGTAACTTATCTCTGCAGGTGTAGCATTATTAAGTCTAAACATTCCGTGCCAACCTCACTTTGTCAAGGCTAGTCAGTGGTTCCATAGAATATGCTCAGAATTGTTAAATGTGCACCCTTCACCTAATTCACAGGTGGCTTAATCAGAAAAAAGCTGTGTAAAAGAACAACTAAATAAAATTAGTTCCTAATATCCCAAGACTAAATGTTGCTAAGTTTCCATAAAAAGGCAAAAACTTATTTGAATATTTAAGCCCTTAAAATTGGGAGATTAAAGTACAAACAAGCAAGAATAATTATCACAGTTAAAATGAGTAGTACACTGTTTGTGTAGAGAGAGGTGTGTTTTTTTTGTTTTTTTTAGCAATAATCACTGAAGAAAAAAGTTTTGTCAATCATATAATGGAAAATATAATCTTTAATTGGAGGTTCTTTTCAGACTAAACTGTAATTTGGCCGAATTTGAGCCGATTAGCTGTTCTGCCAAATTCCTGTACAATGCAAACATGTTTGGCAACCATTCCAATATTCTGAAATCCACCAGTGGCACCAAACAAAGAGATGATTAATAGAAAAAAAGCAGATTTTAGTCACAGAGAAGTGAGGTTTTATATGCATACAGGCTTTTATATGCATACAGGCCAATCAGTACTCTCTACGTGGAGAATATGAGAATCCTTTTAATCCTTTTAATCCTTGGGGGGATAAGGTTTTAAGGTGGTAAATTCAGAAGCATTCTCTTCTGCTCAGACGTTTATCTAGAAGAATTCTCATATTCTCCATTTATTCTCCCTATTCTCCATTGATCTCTGAATAAAATGTATATAACATCGGAAATATCAACAATTCAGCAATTGAATACTTTTATTGGAATGGTTATGATGGTTACTAATGATAGGGATGGACTTACCAATATAGCTAGGATCCGAGCATGATAGCTCTAAAACACACCTCCTATCTCCCCCCGCCCTCCTCCACACCTGATATAACAGAATCTTGAATCAAGATAGATCACATGGACTGGCACGTAGAGAGTGCTGATTGGCTCGTATGCATATAAAAACCCAATTCACATGGAGACCAAGTTATCTCCTGACAAAGGTGCAGCTGTTTGCAACGAAACACGTATTGAGTCATCTGTTTGATTTGTAATTTCACATTTGCCGAGCACCCAGAGCAATATGCATGTATTTGGTGTTAAGTAGAAGCCTTTTCTTTTTCTGTTACTCTAGGTAGACCTTTATAGAGGGCGTCTATCCAGGCTGGGTTGGGTTCAGCATAGAACCAACAAACTCTTCAGTGCTATACAATGGGGTTTTCTACTATAATACAAAGGTGTTTTTCAGGAAATATCCTCAAGTTACTCAGGAGCTATGGGAAAGAGCTTACGACATTTGATGCAACTTTAGCATAGAACACACACAAAGGTGTTTTCCAGAAGACATAGGAAATTTCCTTAAGCTACTTAAGGACTTATGTGAGAGAGAGCTTGCAATTTTATAAATCCTTCTATCTCTATGATTCAACCTATGATTGCTGGTCAGCTGTAAAGGAGACTTATATTGATTTATGTCCTTATAGTGAACATACGTGTTGATACATTTCACCACGTCTTCCTCTGCCTTACCCCATATATCACTCCACTTTAGAATATTTCCCATATCCAGATAGCAATTTTATTGCCCTCTATTTTGTTGTAGTGGTTCTATGATAGTACTACCAGTTCACTGTTCACCAGCCTATCCAGTTATTTCATCTCATCAGAAGTTATTATTTGGGTTTCTGACAGCCATTATATATACCCAGCTGCCTTCTAAGATTGAATATATGGATAGGAACTGGTTTATTTATATATAGCAAATACTTTTGTTCCCCAGTTTCGTTTATTTGTATCCATTTGTTCCCCTTTCTTATTAACCCAATAAAGTGTTCTATCTATTGGATACATCTCAATCTGACATGAACTGTGGGAATTAGTTTTATGGTTTACCAGATGTTCAGAGACAATTAACTTAACTGCAAATCATTTATTTATTCGTTTATTTGATTTTCCTATTTCTGTAATATACCAATCTAATACCCCATTCTAGGGTGTATTTTATTTACCTCTCATTTCAGTATTCCAGGGTACAGGACCACAGTGGATCTGGTACCACCACACTGACCACTATGTCCCTAACCCAATATTTTGGAATTGGGTGACACAACTTTCTTCACTTTTTATGTAATCCTAATAGTACTTTTAATCAGTTTTGTCAAAGTGGGTAACAATCTCTAATAAAACATGTATTCAGAGAATGTGCCCAAGACATAAATCATCACTGAATTGTAAATTCCCCCCTCAATTATTATTCATGGTCTTACCAACATGAAATAAATCAATCATCCTCCACTATAAAAATAGGAATAGAATAAAAATTGCTTTCAGAACACTATAAGAAAAAACTACAAGAATATATATAAAGCAGCACAGTGGCAGAACAGTGATTCACAAATTATTTGCCTGATAGTTGCCAGAAAAGTATCACTGTGCTAATGAGGTTATGAAATCATAGATTGCATTTATAAATCATTCCACTAGGTGTCATTAGAATTAATTTCACGTTCTCACTATAGCACAGGGGTTCCCAATTATTTTTCCTGTGGAACCATTTGCCTTTGACATAGTGTATCAACATCGTTGAACCCTCATATACACATACTGACAGATACACACACCTTGGCACACAGATACACTGGCACAATGATACACACATTGGCACATAAACACACACACACTAACAGATACACTGACACATGCACACACACACTGACAGATACACTGACACCTACACACCCACACAGACAGATACACACTAGCACATACACACAGACACATAGAGACAGACCCACACAGATACACACACTGACACAGGTACACACACACACACACATAGACACATACATTCACACACACACACACACACACACACACACATGTTTATATGTGCAGTCACCCTCCTGTTCATTTACCTTTTTTCTGCAGGAGGGTGACTTCAGTGCTGCTGACTGAGGTTGGTGTGCTGCTCATTCCCCGCTGCTCCCTCTCTCCCTCCAGCCGGCACACTATCCTGGGAGGAAGGCCTTTCACTTCCTCCCAGCATCCCATACAAGAGGGGTCCGGTCGCGATCTTAGACCCTACGGTTCCACAGAATACCAATTGGGAAACGCTGCAAAAGCAGATAATAGTTGTGTTATTGTTATTATTATTTAAAAAAGCACCAACAAACTCATCAGTGCTGTACAATGGGGTTTTCTACTATAATACAAAACTTATATAGTACTAAAATGAACTGCCACTGCTTTCACTATTCATACCTAAGTAAAGGGCATAGGTCATTATTTGAGACCTAGTGCTATTCAGATCCATGGGGTAGCAGTTAATTTTCACACAATGAAATCAATTTTCAATTTTAATTCAATAAAATCAACTTAATAGTCATGTAGTGATTTAGATAAATAGCTTAATTTCTTGTTATCTCTGAATTACTGTGATCTAGGTTTAATTCCACCTGGCAGAATATTTCAGTCTTACTTTTATCAATAATCTATACTGTCATTATATGACTTGGTAAGCAATTTGACTTGCATAGCAACTTAATTTCTTGTCCAGTGTTAGTCAACATTTGCAATCCTGCCGACTGTTATATTTCTGCTACAGTTTGTGATTTCCTAATTTCATTTACTGAATTATTAGTCAATATCTTGATATGCAATATGCCAAATTCTGGGACAGTAAGAAAGTTTAATAGTATGTATCACTACAATTACAATCAGTGGGTTAAACTCCTTATCATCCAAAAGCCACTAGTATAACACAAACACAATATAAGTTTAGGGCTGTGTTAAACTGTATATAGTTAGAATAGTTATCTGTTAGAGTTTACAGTGATCAGGTAACTGAAAGCATGAGCTTGCAGTTTACAAGACAAAACATACACAGGTTATTTGCCTGACATTTAAAAGTGGTTGAAACGTCAATGGAAGATAATTGCCAGCATCATTAATGTCCATTTTGAATAAAAATGGGTTTATCGGGATCCTCAATAAACAAGATGGTTGAAATATTTCCCAACAGGCAAGGAGGTGAGGAAAATGAATAGTACTCCCCACTTATGTCTCTTTGCCCGTGGAGTTTGAAATGAGTGGGTACATGGATGAGCACCACTGAATGCTAAGCCCCTTGGACACACCATCCCCCTAATATGTTAGGTAAACAGAGATCACATAATCCCTTGTTCAGTTGCACATTCATACTATCAATATATTTAAGCTTTTTGAATAAGAATGAGCACATGCTAAGGTCGTCTGTCTGTGCGTGGGTACATAAAACAAAAACCTTAAAACAGATTATGCATATATTAGTATTAATAACCAAATAGAATACAAATACAGAGTCTAAGCGTGTAACCCAGAAATTACCAAGTAACTCAAACACCTGTGTGGTAACCTCTCTATCCACACATAAATCAATCAAAAATTATACATACACAGTGGGTGGAGTATCTTGATTCGAGGTATGGGATAATGGCAAAAGTGCAAATGGAATAGCTGTAAAAACACAATAATAAACACGCACCTAGTGCAATATCATACAGTACATGGATAACACAGTGTAAATTTCGTAATTGCGTACTCACAAAGAAGGAGCCAACATCTAATGGCTCAATCTGGGTGCCTGTGGGATAGTTGGAAGGGATCCCACTCCCTTAAGGTATGTTGGTTGTATGTTCTTTGTCCCAGAAAGGAAAAATGTCCACAAAGATTGTGAAGACAAAACTTCCTTTAATCAAAGAGTAAAATAAAGTGCAAAGTGCAAAATACAAAGCACAGTTTTAGCATGAACCACTACAAGTGGTGGAGTAAAAAAAAAGTCCACTATGGGATAGCGATTAGCAAGACGCGTTTCGCCTATAATATAGGCTTCCTCAGTTGCTAATCTTACCTGTCCGTTATCAGTCTTTTATACCTCTTTCTAATTGTCCCATTTTCTTCACCTGTTCCGGTTTGGTCTCTTTCGGATGACGTTTCCAATCGCGGCTGCATGTTAGTGTCGCGTCACTAACATGCAGCCGCGATTGGAAACGTCATCCGAAAGAGACCAAACCGGAACAGGTGAAGAAAATGACGCGTCACTAACATGCAGCCGCGATTGGAAACGTCATCCGAAAGAGACCAAACCGGAACAGGTGAAGAAAATGGGACAATTAGAAAGAGGTATAAAAGACTGATAACGGACAGGTAAGATTAGCAACTGAGGAAGCCTATATTATAGGCGAAACGCGTCTTGCTAATCGCTATCCCATAGTGGACTTTTTTTTACTCCACCACTTGTAGTGGTTCATGCTAAAACTGTGCTTTGTATTTTGCACTTTGCACTTTATTTTACTCTTTGATTAAAGGAAGTTTTGTCTTCACAATCTTTGTGGACATTTTTCCTTTCTGGGACAAAGAACATACAACCAACATACCTTAAGGGAGTGGGATCCCTTCCAACTATCCCACAGGCGCCCAGATTGAGCCATTACATGTTGGCTCCTTCTTTGTGAGTACGCAATTACGAAATTTACACTGTGTTATCCATGTACTGTATGATATTGCACTAGGTGCGTGTTTATTATTGTGTTTTTACAGCTATACCATTTGCACTTTTGCCATTATCCCATACCTCGAATCAAGATACTCCACCCACTGTGTAAGTATTAATAACCAGCCTGCTAATTTTGTCAGTACCTTGTGATATGTAATCATTTTGCCTTTCTGATTAACAAGTATCTGTTAACGCACATTCTGTAGTTGATGTGTTTTAAATTGATACTAACTGTACTTGTGTTTGGTAGGTGTCCATCAAGTATCAACGGTCTAAATAAAGTTGATTTGTGCTTTGGAACAAAATGTGAGAAGGTTGACTGTGAGTACGACAGCAGTACTGGCCTTTACGAAGAGGGATGCTTGTTTTACCCAAACATAGAACAATCTGTGAAAGAATCAATAATGTTTGCTCAAGGACTTGACCCAGTGAGTATGAGTCATCAATAGAAAGGTTTTGATTATTAGATAAGCATTTTTAATTAATACAAAATTATGATAAAAGGCATAGTTTCAAAGGGGAATAGTTTAGCTGAAAATGGGGTGACAGCTGTCCCACCCCCTCATTTTGTGATGGAAAAGTTAGCTTTAAATGTCCTGGCATGTTACCTTTAAAGGGACTAACCAGTGCAAGGAAAACAAACAGTTTTCCTGGCACTGCAGGTCCCCTGTCCCTCCCACCCCCTAACCCCTTCAGTGACTTACCTGTATCCAGCGCCGGGTGCTGGGTCAGGGTCCGCCCATGCTCCTCAAGACCTATTTCGCATGCGCGGCCGGCGATGGGGGAGACCTAATGCGCATGCGCAGCAATGCCGGGCACGCGCATTAGACCTCCCCATAGGAAAGCATTGAAAATACTTTCAATGCTCTCCTATGGGGATTTCAGCGACGCTGGAGGTCCTCACATAGCGTGAAGACGTCCAGCGACGTTATAGCACAGAAAATGTGTGCTATAAACCCGGAAGTGCCCTCTAGTGGCTGTCTAGTAGACAGCCACTAGAGAAGGAGTTAACCCTGCAAGGTAAATATTGCAGTTTATG
Source organism: Pelobates fuscus (assembly GCF_036172605.1). NCBI lineage: Eukaryota > Metazoa > Chordata > Amphibia > Anura > Pelobatidae > Pelobates > Pelobates fuscus. Next base: position 88,685,240 of record NC_086323.1, read on the forward strand.
AAAACTGCAATATTTACAGTTGCAGGGTTAAGGATAGTGGGAGTTGTCACCCAGACCACTCCAATGGGCAGAAGTGGTCTGGGTGCCTGGAGTGTCCCTTTAAGGGGGAAATACAATAATACATGTATTTTTGTGTTTATAGTAACATTGATTAATATGTTTTTTTTTCTTTGAAGATCCATGAGTTCTGTGATAAGGACAATCACAATTCAGAAGCGCCCAACCAACAAAATAAATTGTGCAATCAACAAAGTACATGGGAAGTGATCATGAAATCTCCTGACATGACATCCACCACTCCATTAACTAACACCAACATCCCACCTCCTGTTATCTCTTTTCTTCAATACAGGGCCAGAGTAGTTACTTTGGTTCTTGACATCTCAGGAAGTATGGGTGGAGTAAGTACAATTTAATATTATAATATAATTTACGACAACATCCCAGTGTATTTGTTTTTCAGTTTAATTCAGTCTATTTTTTTACAAAATGTCGAGAAGGTAATTTCACATATAGTGGCTGTGTTCACAGGGTGTACACCAATGCCCTTTTTAATTATTTGCCTTGGTCATTGAGAGTAGTTTACAGCCCTAAAATCAACCCAATTTGATACCCTTTGAAGGCACATCTATAACACAAAAGTGTTTTCCCATTTTCTACAAATACTGTGCTCTGTCCAGTCTCTGATTCGTCAGGGTTCCTTATCCCAATCACCACATGCCAAGCTTCAGCATGTTTTCACCTTTTTTCTCCCTAATTCTAAAAACCCTCCAACGTTACAAAACGAACCATGTAAGGGAATATTAAAAAAAAAAATTCCAGGTATAGTTCTTATGTTCTCGATAACATCTTCTCTGAAAGCCGTCAATCTGCTGGGTATCTTTCATCCCTGTGTTAATCTAAAAGGTTATTCTTCTAAATTGACTATGCATGCTATTGAAAAGAAGAGAAGCATAACCAATATGCATCTCCCAATTTGCTCTTCATTACCATGATTCTACTGTATATTATAATGTACTCTATAAGGGCCTGTCCTGTCGTGACTGGCAGGTAACTTATTGATCTCCACCACACTAGCCAGTGTCAAGAATTGTAGCTGTAGCTTTGTTTTTTTCTGATTGTTAATGGGTCTATATGTCTACTACTCTTATTGGGCCTGTAGGTCTAATACTCATTTTCTTTAGTCTTACCCAAACACCTTGACATAGTGTGAGGGTTGAAGACCTTACAGATACATGTTATTTTAGTAGGGGCCACCACTATTTTCCACACACTTTGATTTCTTTTTGTATTTTGAGACGTTTCATTTTAAGAGTAACATGATGTTGTTCTCCTGATCAGTCTCTGATACTTCTTTTGGCAATACTTAGTTCTTGCTTTTAATATATATATATATATATATATATATATATATATATATATATATATATAAATATATTTATGTTCAATCACTTAGGGTATGTATTTTTTGATCCTGAGGAAAGTCCCATAGGGGACTGAAGTGTTGATCATATTTTTAATGTATACCCAATAAACTTCTTGTTTTTTTTAAGAAGTCCATGAGTGCAGCCTGATCTGTGGAAATCTATCTATCTATCCTTCTATCGACTTTCTTACCCCTCCGGGTGGTATTTTTGGTGTATTCCTCATTATTGTGTCCTCTACCAAGGGCCTGGGAGTCTGATGGTTCAATGCAATATCTTAGCTATTCCTAGAACTACACTCTTCTGGGCAGAAATCTTAGATGTCCCACCTGTAATCTGCTGAAACCACTCTCCCAATTTGGGGGTGACAACTCTGATTGTTCCTATTACAACTGGGAATACTAATGCCTTAACTTTACACATATTTACTAGCTCCTCTTTCAGCACTTGGTAGTTGTCCATCTTCTCATGTTCCTTCCTTCTTCTTGTTATAATCACTGGGTAGTGCCACACCCACCGCCACTGCAGTCTTACGTTATTTGTCCACCACCATGAAGTTGGGTTTGGTGGCCAGTATGTGCTTGTCTTTCTAAATGTGAAAGTCCCACAGAATCTGAGCCCTGCTATTCTCATCTACTCTTTGTGGTATATCCCATCTGGATTTAGGCAGGTTCAACCCATATTCTGTCCAGATGTTTCAGTACCCAATCTCAGCATCTTGGTTGTGTATTTTAGTTTTTTTTACTGTCCCTGCTAACATCTTGCAGCTACTATGTGCTGGAATGTCTCGGAGGCCTCTATGCATAGTCTCTACCTTGGGTCCTGTCTGGTGTGGTAGACACCCATTTCTGTTGACCTGGTGCTGAGTTCCTGTGCTGCTAGGATTAATGACTCAGTGTTGTCTATATATAGATATAGATATAGAGAGATATCTATATGAGTTTTGTGTTCATTTTGGATTTTATTTATAACCACTGTGATTTACATTTAAAAAACCTTTTTTTATGTACTATGATTTCTCTTCTCAAACACAAATTCTGATATCTTGTACTATTATGATTAACACTAGCTTCTGGAGTCTTTCTGCTATCGCTGATATCTTTTTTTTTTTCCCCTGCAGTTTAATCGAATCAGTAGGATGTATCAAGCCTCAGAAGTGTACATTATGCAAATTGTAGAAACAGGTGCTTATCTTGGAATAGTTGTGTTCTCGAGTGGTGCAGAAATCAAGTCGGAACTTGTTAAAATAACTGATACTATCCAGCGTGAACAACTGAAAACACTTCTTCCAAAAGTGGCTACTGGGGGTACCAATATTTGTTCCGGAGTGCACAGTGGTTTTGAGGTAAAATATATTAGTTATCAACAATGTATAAAAAATATATACCTGATGCAAAATATGTTTGTACCTTATAGGTGTATAATAACATTTGTATGTTTTAATCTCTGCTTCTCTTTGTTCAATATTCAGGTAAACAAAAAGCTTGATGGAGCCACATATGGTACAGAAATTGTGCTATTAACAGATGGTGAAGACAGTGGAATTAGTTCTTGTTTTCCAGAGGTAGAGGCCAGTGGAGCAGTAATTCACACCATTGCTCTAGGTCCCAGTGCAGACAAAGCATTAGAGCAGCTAGCAACAATGACAGGTGAGTGTCAATTTTACACACTTTATTTGTTACAGGAGTAACTCATGCAAAATAATTACAAATTGTTTTCATCAGACTTGGAATTTATATAAATTCTCCTGCTTTGTGCAGGCCGATATGTGTTTGACAGACTAATATCAGAATGAAATTACCCTTTCTTCAAACTGAACATTATATAATAGAATAATAATGAAGTAATGGCTAACCCTGTCTTTCCAGATATTTGTGAACTACCAGGCTGTGCATCATGGGAAACGCAGTTCACAAACATCTGGAGTAACAAAGTTAGCCATCACCATCACAATATTTCTGTACTGAAAAGCATAACATGTTTTTATTAAATGCTTTGGACACCGTAACAACTTAATCTAAATAAAATGTACCTTATTTGTTTTTTTTTATTTTTACCAATGAGGAGCTACTGACGCATCAGCTGACTGCTCTAAGTCAATCAGTGGCAACACTCTATGCTTCCTGTAATCAAGATTCAAAAGCTGGATGCTGGATGCTGCCTGGGGGACCTGCAGATCAGCACAGCAAACAAACTTTTGAGGTTAAACTATGCAACGGTATAATCTCTTAAATTAAGAGTGCGTGTAGGGGCATCATGGCACCATAGCAACTTAATTTAGATGAAGATGTTGTTTATGACCAGAGTGTTGCTTTAATATGCTAGTCAGTTCCAAAACAGAGCTATGTCATAAAGTTCTACAGTTTGCACAATCTGACATAACCAAAGGATTGTATTAAAAGAGGACAATGGGATTTTATTTGTGAACAACTATGATATCAAGGCATTGTTTCAATGAACGGACGGACAATCTCTTCACAGAGTGAATGAGACTTTTTGCATGATTTTGACAATTTTTGTACAGTGCATAGAGGTTACTATATGTTTTATTGCAACTTGTATTCCATGGTTTATATACTTAAGTATGTATTTGTTTTATATACATCTATGTTAATATTTATTAAAATGCAATAATTATATATTTTTTATATTTTAGGTGGATTAAAGCTTTATGCATCAGATAGCATTGATGCAAATGGTTTGATTGACGCTTTCAGTGGGATTGTATCAAGCACCGGAGATGTCACACAACAATCTGTTCAGGTACTTTTTTAAAATCTTACTTTGTTGATTAGTAACACTTTCATCCACCCTCCCACCCCCCCTCCTTTTTTTTAAAGGACACAGCAAATTCAATGTCACAAAATACTAATTCACCCAATCTTTTGTTCTGTTGAATATTTGTATTTTGTAAATTATAAATTACATTATAATTATAAAGGGAAATGGGGATTTCTGGGTGTGTTATTAATGGCTAAAATAGCTGTATGACTTATTTAAGCTTACTATATTATTTAGGAGGATGTACTATACACTTTTAGGTTATGATGAGTGATCTTGGTTTTATGTGCGGTAGTAAATGATTCATGCCTATTAATACAGATCAAGCACTTGAAGTTCCTAGAAAAGAAAAGGCATCTGTACTCATTATAGGCACAGTTGCACAGTCCCTTCTACAAAGGGATGCTTACGAAGTATGTGCTTTGTCATACAAGACATAGAAGATGTTGCACATGAAGTAACTTATGTTAGGCATTCTTATTTGAACATATACACCACTCCACTACTGGCAAAGTTTGTAGTTGCATGAAATGGGATCTGGAAGAGCTGAGAACTATAGTTGATTGAATAGGCACTCACATTAGAACTAAAAGAAAATTGTTTTTAAAATGCAGTTTTCCCTATAATTGAATACAAATTTTCAAACTGGTTAATATTAATTTGACCTAATAAACTAAATTATATAATCTATACATGGAATTATAGATTATTTGACATTTAAAGTGATAATGACAAACATGAATATGAAGTTGTGTGACATGCTTTTTAAAAAAAAAAAAAGTCCTGGGTGACATTTACCAGAACCTAACATGTTTGTTCTCTCTGTATGTATAACTCTTTGTGATTCTTCAACAGGTTGAGAGTACAACTCTACGTGTTCAATCTTCACAGTGTTTGGATGGAACAGTGTCCATTGACAATACTCTAGGCAATGATACATTCTTTTTGGTCACATGGGATGCTTTAATCCCCAATATTCTGTTAAGTGATCCCAATGGAAAACGATATGTAACTGTTCAGTTTGTGAGTGACCAGTTTTCCAAATCTGCACGTCTCACGATTCCAGGCACAGCAGAGGTACAGTATAGTATTCACTGAGCTTTATAACGCATTGTGTTACCTTTTAGAGCTTATTTTAACTCTGTATCTTGCCTTAAAATGTATTGCTTTTTCCCTCCACAATCTTTGATCTGTTGATTTGCTGACTAGCACATAGAAAAAAATGTCATGAACAGATAAGCAGTCATATAGAGAGATGTGCTTTCAGTGACTTTTGGTAGAAACGTGTATTTATTTATCTATTCTTCTTTTTTGTTTTGTTTATTTATATCAGCTGGTTTATTCTAGAAGTTAAAGTTCTGGAGAAGTTAAATCTAATTCATTTTTAGTGTGTAATGGGGATCTGAAAGCAAAAACTTTGAAAACATGAGTGGCTAGGGTGAACTATTGTAATGTTTTTGGCCATTGAGAGATACCTCTATTGCCCCACCTGAAAGCCACTCCTGGATATTATTTTTGAATACAGATCTAGCAATTCAGATTCATGTATACAGTACTGTCATCATTAATACCCTTCCTTAAGAGGGTATATAACAACTGTTACCATGTTGGGCATCTTCTAGACCCAACACTTTAAGATAGAGATCATTAAGCATATATTTTACATTCTGTTAACTAATCAATACCTCCCATTTAAATTGTCTAAAGTGTTTGAACATTTTTAAATAGTGAATGGAATGCAAAGTGTTCTGTCACCTTTTGATACTGTACAAATACTTCAACCCCCTAGAGTGGGTTACTGTCAGAGGCGGCTCTCTAATTAGGCGATTTACGCGGCCACCTAAGGCCTTGCGTTGTCAGGGGCCTCGCGGCTGCCTAAATCACCTTAGGGCAGACTCACATGTCGGGTCTTCGGTCTATGACCGAGGGCCCGACGGCTTGCCTATTATGCTGCCGGGTGTGAGGCCCCTCCAGTCAGTCTGCCTGAGTGCCTACACAGCCTTCTGTCTGCATCTCCGCCGGGTGTGAACTGCAGACTGAGGTGTCTTGCGATCTCCAGCCTGTCAGAGTTACGGGTTACCATGGCAATGCTCTGAATGGCTAGAGATCACGAGACTTACCACATGGCCCACAGCTCACACCCTGCGGAGCTGCAGACCATATAGGGAACCCACCAAACTATCAGGGAATCAGTAAAAGAAGAAAAAAGAAAGAAACTGTAATGGAGCTGCAATATTAAATTCCACGATCTCCGCTGGTACAGAAGGTAATCCACAGTCAAGCGCTGAAAAGTAAGGCAATATCCCAAATCCCCCAGTAACCAGACGAAACACAGTGCTGGGAGTCAACTGAGGTCTTTATTCACAGCTCCAGTATTTATGCAAGTCCCCATACAAGGGGTTTCCCTACTGACATAGCAGGGGTAATACAGTAGGGGACTACATGGGGGACTTAACATTCTGAGCATTTCTCCCATCAGGCACTGCTGGACGAGAGGGATACTCCCACTGGAATATACCGTTAAGTGGATTATCCCTCCGTGCAGCAGAACCAGCGTTTTACATTTAAATCCATAACTTTAACAATATTCACGTTATTTAGACGAACGGACGTTCGGTAGATAGCCTGGGGTCTGAGTGCACATTTCGTGGGAATACCGCTCAGATCCCAGCTAAAAAACCGAACGCCGCACGAAATATACTTTGCCATTGAGTTCGCCTAAACGTACCGAACACCAATGGGGAACCACAATAGGGAAAGACCAGAGCTCCCGAACGGCCTGGAAGTCCAGCAGTGTTCGCGCCGTCGAGTAGCCGTTTTCAGTTCCACACCCTCGACGACCAAACACCGCTGGTGAGACAAAGGATCCAAGATGCCTGACCGCTGCGTGGTCGGTAGCCGAACGACGGCCACCTAGGAAAGTCTTTAATTACCGATTGCAACAATGTTGCAATCGGTTAATGGGCGCCACACGTCCCTCTGTGTGTGGGCTATTAGGGGGTAGCTCATTCGGTTCACGAACAGCCAGTAAAGTCGCTGTTCCTGAAACGAAATACATGAATGCTAGCATCTCTTGGCTGCTAGCATACAAATTCTATGCACATAACAATATAAACAAAGGTTACACATATATTACAGCGATTATTACAGACAACCTTTTGATACAGATAGTCCAGTATCCTACAAGTGGCTAGGTTTGCCACAGAAACCCCTCTTCCCTGTCACATATCCTTCACCCCACTTACCCCTGTCACAGCCCTCTACCCCACTTACCCCTGTCACAGCCCTCCACCCCACTTACTACTGTCACAGTCCCTCTACCCCACTTACACCTGCACAGCCATTAACTCCCTCTACACCCTGTCACAGCCCCTCCACCCCCTACCCTGTCACAGGCCCTCCACCCTCTCTACACCCTGTCACAGCCATTTAAACCCCCTCTACACCCTGTCACAGTCCCTCCACCCCCCCACCCTGTCACAGCCCCTTAAGCTTCCCTACCCCTGTCAAAGCCACTCCACCTTTTCATATCCACTTAAGCTCCCCTACCCTGTTAAAGCCCCCCCCACCATGTCACAGTCCCCCTCACAACATCACAGCCTCCTCCACCCTGTTCCAGCCAACCTTATCCTCTCACCCCCACCCTGTCACATATCCCTAACCTGTTATAGTCACCCACTAGCCTCTCAAGCCCTTCTAGCCTCTCAAGCAATTACGAGATACCTCTCACAGCCCCCCTACCCTATCACAGCTCCCTCATCCTCTCACAGCCCTCTCATCCTCTCACAGCCCCCCATCACAGCCCCCACCCTTTAATAGTCCCCCACTCACTTACAGCCTCCCCAGCCTGTCACAGCTCCCCCACCCTGTCACAACCCCCCCATGTCACCTCCCTACCCTGCCACAGCCACCCATATCCTGTCACAGCCCTTCCACCTTGTCACAGCCCCCACACCATGTCATCCCACACCCACCTTGTGACAGGGTGTTTTTTTGGACTGTGACAAGATGTGTTGGTACATATCTTGTCACAATAAACTAACTCTCTGTATCCAGCTCTGCAAGCTTGTCTTTCAATATAACTACAGCACCTTATACACACAATACAACCCCTATTTTTTGTTACTTTGGTTGTTAGTGGGGTCTCATGTTTGAGTTTCGCCTAAGACCTCACAAAGTCTAGAGCCGCCACTGGTTACTGTAGTTCCAAGTGTAACAATAGAGGTTTAGAACTAGTGCGATTTTGAGACATCGCTTTTGACCCCTCACTACTATAATGCTATGAATCCATGGGTTTACCAGTGAGTCCTCAGTGGAACAATTCCCCCTAGTGACAGTGTTTGTGTCCTTACAACATCAGCCATGGTACATTAACACTCTCTAAATAAAGTATCTGTATTTATTTTTTTCTGAATATACTTCACCTACTTGATAGAATTGTTATGTGTAAATAATTCACTAATGAAAATGTGCAGTAGTTATTAATATTCAATAGTGCTGAATAGTAGGTATAACCAGATGGTGAATATAGACTATTTAGGCTTTCCTCAGCCTAACCACTAGTAAGCTTTTCACTATCTTGCATTCTATATACTAGAAACTCTGTTTGCCTTATCTATCTGCAGTATATACCCAGAGGTTACTCCCAAGGTATTTGCATAAATATTTTCTCATGAATATTTTCAGGCTATGACTCATTAATGTGTTTGAATAAAAACAAGTTTTAAAATATCAAGAGACTCACATATTATGTCAATAGTAAAAATTTATTGATATAAAAAGAAAACAAATTATTCTGATCTCCTGTGTTTTATTTCTTTACCTGTAGTCATTTAGCAGTGTTACTGTTAAAATTAATAAGATTAGTGTGAGGTTTAAAATTTGTTTCTAAAAGAATAAATAAACTGGATCTATGCAAAGCTGAAATATGTATAAATATATTATCTCTAAACAGTACCTTAGACACAGCTCCATTTAGCTCAATTTAGCTTCATTTATCTTTTTTTTTTTTTTCTTTTTTGGTACATTATTAGAATTTAATGAAATTGATACATCGTAGCCACATCAATTCCACAGCTCACTTATATAACTGACTTTTCACAAACTTAACCAACTCTAATCCAGTAACACTCTAGGTCTATATCTGGTTTTCATCAGAATTTGTAAAGGGATACTATAGGCAACAACAAAAATGTTAGTTTACTGAAGCAGTTTTAGTGTATAGATCATACCCATGCAATCTCAATGTCTAATTCTCTGTCATTTAGGAGTTAGATCTGATCCACAGATCTAGCACAGATACATACACAGACACACAGATACACACACAGACACACATGCAAAATATACAAATTTTAAGCTGCCCTCCTGTTTCCTACCTTTTGGGTGCAGTCTCGTGGTTCAGTCGACTGACTGAGGCTGTTGGGAGTTAGAGGCTCTCCCACTCTGCACCCCCTCCTCTCTGACTTTTCCTTCTGTGCAACCCGGTGTTATCTGTGAAGAAATGACTGACTGTCACTTCCTCCAGGTGCTACCAAGATTACAGGGGCTTGGTCGTGGTGTTAAAGGGCCGCAGCACAGGACCGAGCCCCTGAAAACACTTTACCATCAGGTAGCATGGAACATCTGCTGGGCTCCCTGAGCATGCAGGCCCCAGTGCAGCTGCACCAGTGGTAGTTTGTATGCTGTAATATTTCTTTAAGCTCTAAGTATGCAGGTCAGTAGTCCAGTGTAGTAGTGTACAGCCATAAGCAAGTGATCTGGAAATAATAGAGTCATAGTCAGCAAAATACAATGGCCAGGTGCATAAGCACACAAGTAGTTTAGTCAAGGAACAATATTACCAATAATCAACATAACACTTACAGGACAGTGCTGGTTGCAGCCATATGAAACATCTCTATGTCATCCGATTTGTGGTTGTTTTCTGAAAGTGAAAGAGTCCTCACAGATGTTTTATGTCAATCTAAACATTATAATAATCTTTACCTAATGTATGTAGCTGTTATTATAGCTAAATTAATTTAAAACTATTAGAATCAATAATACAAATGCAATTGATAGAGAATGCATGTTTACAGATTTAGTTAGGAACATCTTGATGCAATTCATCATCTGGTTTTATTACATTTTAATTGACATGAGTGTGAATTCAACACAATCAAAACTGAACGAGTGATTTTGTTATGTTTTAATCTTGCAATTTCTTGTATTATGTTTTTTCTTACAGATAGGTGCATGGGTATACAGTTTGTGTAACACTCATTCAGCAGAACAAGTGCTGGGTATAACGGTGAACTCCAGAGCAGCTGATGGAAAAGAGCCCCCTATTGTGGCTGAGGCATATATGAATGCAGACTCTGCCAGTTACCCAAGCCCATTGGTTGTGTATGCCATTGTAACAAAAGGCCTTTCTCCAGTTCTTGGTGTCTCTGTGACAGCTGTTATCGAAGCACAGGATGGAAAAACTACAACTTTAGATCTTTTGGACAACGGAGCAGGTAAACTTTTAGATGTTAACAATTAGATCATTAAGGATTGTGACTGCAACACTAAAGGCTTAGTTTCTTGCTTTTTAGTAGAAAGCTATTTTTAAGCATCATTATTACCATTTACAATAGATTATTATCCATTCTAACTATTGCAGATAGGTTTCCATGGTCAACCCTGTCTATAATGTTTACATGTAAAGGGACAGTAGTCAGGGTAGGGAGGTCTGTTTGTGCAGGCTCCCCTGCTCTGAAACTAATGCACCAAAAATACACTCCAGTAGTGTCTTGGGGCTTAACCCCTGTATGTCTACAAAATGATAATAACTACCTACTTCCAGAGCAAAAGTTCTGTATGTAGGTGTCAGCTGGAAGATAACAAAAAATTGAGTTGTATATGCTCTTTGATAAGACGCTACACACCAAGCATTTTAGTGGTCAGATAGAGAATCCAAAGCCAATTGGCTATACCTCTAGCTACTCAGATATATTGATTATATATAGAAAAAAGAGAATATATATTCCTCCAATTACCCTAATCTCAGACTTTATTGTGTGATGTCTATATCAGGAAATTGATCTTTCTAAATCAAGCTGAGTAGTTGTCTAGGATACGGGGAGCAGATGGCTTAATATCAGTTGTTCTACAGAACAGTACTATAGGGCTAGTAGAAGGTTGTGTGTAAATACAGACAGTTGTAATCTCTCTTCTCCTTATAAATGTTAATAAAATTCAGAGTAGGAATCCCTGATTGAACAGAGAAAATTTCAATATTTACATGCTAGACACATCTGATGATCTACTGATACCGACCACCACTTAGCATTTACCATTTTATTAGATGGACAAAAATACATGTTGTCTGATTAATTGCTTCTTCACCTCCACTGCAATTGTCTGAGCATGAAGGCAAAATTAGCTGAGTAACAGCTTTGCTATTTAGCCTAAATTTTGTGATTTGGTTTTCAACTCACTAGAATATGTCGATTAGTGAATAAACCCCTTTATATATTGATACACCTGACTTGCCACAACTGCATACACTATGCTTATAGTACCTAAATGCACTTAAAGGGACATTGCAGTTTAATATACTGGTTCAGGTGTCTATAGCATGTCCCTGCAGGCTTTGCAGTGTAAACTCTACCTTTTCAGAGAAAAAGCATTTACATTAATGCCCAGTAACACTTTTAGTGGCAGTCACTCAGATCGGGTAAGTTTTGCATATTGTACAGCATGGGCTTTCAGCTTCTCCACACTCTGCATGGTGAGGCTGAGTGTCCCTATAGAGATGCATTGCTTCAATGCATCTCTATGAGGAGATGTTGTTTGCTGCGCATGTGCAATAGCCTCCATGTGGGAAAGCATTAGTTTGATTATCTCAACCTTAAAGTAGGAACTAGGTGGGGCCAGCTATTGAAAGAATGGTGCGGAGGTGGAAAAAAAAGGTGAGTCAAATACCTTTTCCTCACCAATGGAGCTGCTCCTATAGCAACTGGGGTAGTGTCCTCACACTAGACCCAGGTAGCTAGCCACAAAGTTGAAAACACTCATCAACCCTTTCTTTATATCAAACACCAAATGACCTGGCAGTGTTTAAATGTCATAGTAACAGATTGTGACAAGCATAGAAATTACCCCTGTGTTGGGTTTACAAATGCTAATATATCTCCAAGGCCAACTGCATTACATCAGTTCTACATCATCATTGTCTCTAATGTAAACTTTAAATCCAGATCAGTGTTAATTTATTATAGCAACCAATATGTTTGTGAGCTACTTTTCCGGTGATGCTCATCAAGTCTCTTACAAAACCCCAATGAACATTTCAATAGAATGGGCACATTTGCAGACTAAAATCGGCAATTAAATACAATTCTGCTCATTCATAACTCTATGCGTTTTACAAGAGGAAAACTTGGTATCCATGGCAGGATTGACAACTGGATGAAATAATGCATTAAAAAAAACACGATAGCTTTATCAGCTTTGACCTGCTGGTCATTTAACTAAAAATCTTGTAACAGTATTCACTGAAATCTTTTACCAACAGTGCAATTTTATAGAAAAAGATAAAAATAGACAATTTAGCAAAATTATTCTGTAACGTGTGTACTTATGTATATGTGTGTGTTTTCTTGTTTATTAAAAGGACACTTCGCACACATAAAGTACTACAGCTTGTGTCTGGAGCCTGCCACATTTGTGACAGTTCATAAAAGTGTTGATTTGACTAGAAATCCGCACTTTTATATTTGGAAACAGAAACACCCCACTGTCCATCAGTCAGCCAGAGATGTTTTCTTCCACTTCTGTTAGTTTGATGGCATGCCGAGCCACCATTTTTAATGCCCTGCACTACAGCTCATTCAGAAGCATTGGAAAGCTGTGCATGCGTGCACGCTCGTGGCTCTAGAGAAGCCTCTGATTGTAGTATTCTCTGGCATGTGCTGAATGTGCTGGGGACAAAGGTCTTGCAAAGACTGCAGAGTAGTGAGCTGCAGCATTTGCAAGCTGTTTTTAGTTATGTGTCAGATGACAGAAGTAAACGCATGCATGTTTTCATTGGGGCATATCTACTAAATTGTTGAAAAATATGTTCAGTGGAGTGGTCCTTTAATTCAGCAATTGTATGTCGCTCTTTTTTAGGTGCAGATATTCTCAAGAATGATGGCATCTATTCGAAGTACTTTATGTCATATACTGGCAATGGCAGATACAACTTGAGAGTCCGTGTTGGGAGCAATTCAGATAAGAGCAAATTAGCTGCTCCAAAAAACCGTGCCTTATACATGGCTGGCTTTGTTGTAAATGGTAAGTAATTTGCAGAGGTTGTTACTCAATATACGTTTTTATCCACTTGTGTACTAGTATAAAAGAGGTTATATGTTTTTTGGTGCTACAGAATTAATCTGTGTGTTCTGTGTGTCAGGCTTAAACATTTAATTGTGTGTTTATTTTGGTACGTTAAACATTATGGCTCTCTGTTATTGTTGCTTACGACAAAGTATTATTGTCTGTTTTTTTTTTTGCTATTGCCAACACAAATCTTAATTTAACAGAAGGATGATAAAGTTAAGACCTGCTAGACCTGGAGATTCTTTTCAGTCCAAACTGCAATACAGTTGAATTTAAGGCGATCAAGCGATTGTCCAAATTCCCAAACTCCGAGCTGAATTCTGAACCCATTGAAACACACAATGGCATTATGATTTGTGATTTCCAATTCTTCCCATGGCACCAAAAAAAGAGATTATTGATGGGGAAAAAAACTGATTGATGGCAGACAAAATGTTGATTTTATTTACAGAACAAATAACTTACAGATCAAGTGTTAAAACGTGACATACAGAGGAAAAAGAGAAAAAATAAATCTATATTTATTTAATTAATATAAAATGTACAAATATAGATTGTTTACTGCTCCTACTCCTCTTGCAAGTGGTTTTAACCACTAGGAAAGCCCTCTGTTAAATAGATTAAATATGTTAGGTGTCCTGGACTGCATTAAACCACAACCTGAACTGCATTAAAATAATTCTATCACAGTGCTCACTGCCTAACTAACCTTTCATGCTCCATATAACCAAAGCTTTACTGCTACTGCTGCTTAGAGCAGCAAGGCATTGGGTAGTGACCAGCCTTTGCATAATACAATTAAAACATTATTTAATTAAATGATTACAATGGGATTTGCAAAATCTTGAAGAAAGCCAAATTGGACCATAACAAGTTAGCTTCTCGTCTTCAACTCTATATGCAAAGGTTTGAGACAAACAAACTAAAAAGAGTCTACTTTGACCTCTTTACGAAAAGAGGGAAGCTTGGAGGAAAAAAAATGTATCCCAGTATCTATTATCAAGTGACTTGTGAGAATGCTTCTATAAAGAAAAATATAATGAACTAGCGCCTCTTGACATAAGAAAATTTGGCAAAGAACCTCCCTGTTTCTTCATTTTGTGTAAAGCAAGTGGTTGCTAAACAAACATTTAGGAGATTCAAGCCATCAAACCTTTAAATATGTCCCACTCTATAGATTATTAGGGACTTGGGGATGGGTACCTCACAACTTTGGTCATAATTGCCCCCAAAACACTAGACATGAACTTAGGTGGCTATTTGAAAAACCCAAATGTGTGCTTGAAAAGGGTCAACAGTGTATGTATCTAATAATATACATATCCGTGAGTATGTGTAAAATTTTTATGTGTATTTGTGTGTGTGATTTTGTATATGTGTAATATTGTGTAACACACACTTATTATACATCAATTAATGTATATATGTATTTGTAACCTCTACTTGATACATTTATGTGTTTTTCATATGTATGGCACATAGCAAAAAAGTCACACTAATTTTCATTTTGTTACAGGCACTATAGAAAGTAACCCACCAAGACCAAAGCCTAGCATTGACAACCTTAACTTGGGAAATTTCAGTAGAACCGTATCTGGTGGTGCCTTCGTAGTATCTAATGTACCTTCAGGCCCCCTACCAGATCTCTATAAACCTAATAAAATTACTGATCTGGGTGCTGTCATTCAAGGAACCCAAGTTATTCTGAAGTGGACAGCAACTGGTGATGACTTGGACCAGGGAAATGGTATGTATATCGTTAATGATTTATCTGTTAAAAATTAGGCACTAATTTGAAAAGGTTATAAAAATATATTTGTAAATCTAAACCTATATAAGATAAATATTTGCTTTACTCCAGATGAATCTCCCCATAAACATTAAAACAATCTACTTTTTGGCTAAAAAAGTTATCTAAAGCAATGGTGTACATACCATTAGAGATGTCCCGAACGGTTTGCTGGCGAATAGTTCCTGGCGAACATAGCTTGTTCGCGTTCGCCACGGATGGCGAACATATGCGATGTTCGGTCCGCCCCCTATTCGTCATCATTGAGTAAACTTTGACCCTGTACCTCACAGTCAGCAGACACATTCCAGCCAATCAGCAGCAGACCCTCCCTCCCAGACCCTCCCACCTCCTGGACAGCATCCATTTTAGATTCATTCTGAAGCTGCATTCTTTTTTTTTTTTATAATTTTTTTTTTAGACAGAAGTGTGTTATATTTGAGCATGCTAGGCTGAACGTGCGTATATCATGGCTAGTTGCACTGAGGGTATGAGTATATAGCAGTACATTGTTGTTAAAGATGGCTGTCATGTTTAGGGTGTAGCTTGCACGTTATCAACTGTGTATTTATATCAGCAGCTCCACCACTAGTTATAAATCAAGTGTGAGTCGCCCCATGAGATGAGACTAGTGAATAACATAATACATGAACGGTTAAGGTAAAGGCATGTAAGGAACTACGACAAAACTCTTTAGGAGGTGAAATAATGACATGTTTAAACGCTTGCTACTTTACGATTAGTTAATGTGCAGAGAGCAGTTCATGTGATCAAAGGCATGGTGTGGAGGATCGGCTATAGTGGGACATGCTTGGCAGGCTGCTGTTTACTGCTTGTGCTCATCCGATCCCTTCTGGGTGCCAGGTGCAGACCCTGGGAGTCCCTGATACCTGGAACAACAAAGGCAAGTCTCTGGCTGAGTGCCGGGTTCGCGGCTTCAGGTGGTGGAAGCTTGTTTTGTCGGGTGGTCGGATCTGTCCCGGTGGTGCTTCACGTCCGGTGCCGGATTGTGGTAGCTTAAGGTGGAGGCGAGTGCTTGACGTGGGGCAGACCCTGCGTTTCTCTTTGTGCCTCCGGTCCCGTCTTCGACTCCTTTTGCGTTGGTGGATTTTAATGGGGACTGCTTCGCTTAGCTGTGGTGGAGCTTGTTGGGGCTTCCTGCTTGTTATTTGCTTCCAAAATTGATTAAAGAGTCTGTCCAGCTTAGACTCAATATCCTGCCATGCTTTGCTGGTACCAGGATGACACGCGGCTGCCGCCATATTGGGACAGTCGCAGATGAGTATGTCAGCCTTGGTGGCTGTGCTCTGTGCGTCCATTGGCTCCAGACAGCCTCTCAGGGGTGGACCGGGATAACCCCCACCGGTCCGAGGGGGGGTAACGGAGCTCCTGCCGGGAAGTAGCTGCTCCTGGGCATCCCAGGATCGGGAGATTGGCTGCCTCTCCCGCCCCGTGAGCACCAGGCCACACTTACCACGCGGAGGTAAGTAAGACTCTGTCGAGTTGCTGACCGCTATTAAGCATGTCGGGTCGGTCAGGTAGGAGCAACATTGCTGGGTCATCCCCTTCTGGGGTGAAATTCGCTTATTGATAGCTGCTTAAAGTGAGATATTGAGGGAGCTCACACGAAGTGCGTCTTTCCTCCATGATAGCTAGGCCCCGCCCCCCGGAAGCTGCATTCTTAGTGAGAGGAGGGACAGTGTAGCTGCTGCTGATTTAATAGGGAAATCGATAGCTAGGCTAGTGTATTCAGTGTCCACTACAGTCCTGATGGACTCATCTGATCTCTGCTGTAAGGACAGCACCCCAAAAAGCCCTTTTTAGGGCTAGAACATCAGTCTGCTTTTTTTTTTCCTGTGTAATCTAATTGCAGTTGCCTGCCTGCCAGCATGTGTGTCAGGATCACAGTGTATACTGTGCCCACTTCCCCAGTGCCACCACTCATATCTGGTGTCACAATAGCTTGCATTTAAATAAAAAAAAACTTTTTTGACTGTAATATAATAGCAGTCAGTTTCCTTCACACGTGTGCATTTCAGGGCCTGCCAGGGCACAGTGTCACACCAGTGCAACTCATATCTGGTGTAACAGTAGTGTACATTAAAAAAAAAATTAGAAATTTTACTGTGAAATAATAGCAGTCAGTTTCCTTCACACATGTGCGTTTCAGGGCCTGCCAGGGCACAGTGTCACACCAGTGCAACTCATGTCTGGTGTAACAGTAGTGTACATTTAAAAAAAAAATACAAGGGGCTTGTTGTCACCTTTCGGGGACCCTTGGTGTTGTATGTGGCTGGGTGGAGGAAGAGACCTTCAATGACATCAGTGAGCACAAGGAACGGGACATGGCTAGCTTGGTATCCAACCTTGTGCAAATGGGGAGTTTGCGGTTGTGCAAATGGACTATTTGCGGTTGTTTGCGGTGCGTTAAACGGGGAGTTTGGTCTGTCACTGTGAAGCGGGCGTAACTCTTACACTACCTGATCGATACAACATCATACCTGATGTTTTAAAGCACGTTATTCCAAACAATTTAGGAATGTTAGGTGATTTATGCCCTTTATGGATTAAAACCAGACTCTGCATCAACGATGTAATTTTCCATGGGAGTTTTGCCATGGATCCCCCTCCGGCATGCCACAGTCCAGGTGTTAGTCCCCTTGAAACAACTTTTCCATAACTATTGTGGCCAGAAAGAGTCCCTGAGGGTTTTAAAATTCGCCTGCCGGGGCGGAGCCAAGCGGCCATGGTGAGCGGTCGCACATGAGAAGTGCTCCGTGAAAAAACGCTCACAATCAGTCAAAATCGGGGCAAAAAACCACCAAATCGACGGTTAGGCGACCTGGAGAAGGGAGCCCTAAACCGCAGAACCAAGCGACAAGCATCCCGACCGAAATCAGCGGCTTCTAACCGGGGATAGACCCCAGGCCTAACACAGGCCTACTCTGACAAAGCGAGGGAGGCGGCCGATCCCTACGCTGACAGCAACCACTCACCTGGAGGTCTCCCTGGCATGCTCCCTCCCCCCCTGCCGGTGAGGGATATCCCGGCGACTAAAGCTTGAGACACAGCAGCAAAACTACAGCAGTGACTGATCCACACAGCACCAGCAATCATGGCGGTCACCACGTGTAACCAACTGAATAGCGCCCCACTACCCCCTCTGGAGGAAAGACTAGATCGCCTGTTCGCTGCCTTTTGGGCCAAAATATGCCACCAGGGGGGCACAGACGCGGAGACCCCACCAGCAGCATCCCAAGTAAAGACCGGGCGGAGATCTGCAGCTTCCACCCGGGGTGATGGCACAGCTAAAAGGGCAGGAAAGAGGAGGCCAACAACCCGACACAAACCTCGACACCGCAGACCAAGACCAGCGGTGAGTCATCTTACCCCCAAACAGGGACTCTGCAGTCTCACCACACTCCGGAAGACCTGCACCCACCATGCGGAGAACCCACACAAGAGACCGCGGAGTCACACAGCGGAACCTTGCCGCGCTCCCACAGCACCCCTGAGACCTCATACCCAAGCAACAGACCTGCCTCGCACGCTGACGACAAAAGCGGCTCAGAATCAGACACCTTTCCCAGATATAACACCCCTGCACAAGCGAGGTATAGGCTGAACTGACCGCACCATCAAGGCACCAGCCCCTCCACCGCGAGATGCAGGCAGGTCGGGAGATGGGTACACAAGACTCTCTCATGCAGACACCGTCGATATAGTTTGACCTAACATGACTTTGCGCAGCACCTTAATAATGTGTTATGTTCATTTACATACCACCCGGTTTTAATAATATTGTTTTCTCATATAGCCGGCGTGTAGCCTAACATAAAGTGCTCGCTGTTTTGATGTGGCTAATTTCGTTTTGTTGAGCCCTTATTGCTGTTCCCTCACATTGAATCTCTCCTCTACTCTCACTCAGATAATCTAACCGTGTAAAACTACCTAACGACAGCTAGAAACCATCACTTAGATACACGCCAACCAAAGCTGACCTCACACACCCAGGGACACCCTGTCTATGTCCACATACACCTAGTCTCAGTGCACTAGTTGCAGTTATGTTTTGCTTACATTTACTCCTAACATAATGCTAACCTATAAGCTTGCACTCAACGCTGCAGTCAGCGCACCAGCTGAATGTATTGTTTGCCTTAGACCTTATGATCTGATCTAACTTAAATGCCAGCTATCACAGCAACCTCAAGTTTGTAAATCGTGTTAAATTACACTGCGATAGCGTAACATCCTTGCTTTTTGTAATAATAATTGAAAAAATGTGCCGTTATCTCAAAGCCACAAATGTGACCTTCTATGTTCTTGCTTTACTTACTAATGATGTTGTGGCAATGTAAGATGATCTGTTAATCTATGCACACAGAAAATAAAGAATTAAAAAAAAAAAAAAATTCGCCTGCCTATTGAAGTCTATGGCGTTTCGCCCGTTCACGAACATTTGCGGAAGGTTGCGTTCGCTGTTCGCGAACGGAAAATTTTATGTTCGCGACATCTCTACATACCATTGTTTATTGCTCCTACACTAAAAGACCGAGGAGCTAATAATGTTTAGAGTTTGTATACAATAGCAAACTAAATGCATGCATTCATACATTTTACATTGTACCCTTCGCCAAAAGTTATTTTTCATATATTATAGATTGATTAATCTAGACCATGTTTGGATTATTTGAGTTGAGTCTTCTCATCTTGCCTATGATTAGATGCTATGTCAGAGATCACACTTTGTATGTGGATTAAATAATGCATTTATAAACATATTTAGAATTGTCAGCAAATCTGAGACTTACCTGTACATAACTTATTTGATCTACTATAATAATCTATCATTTGAATTGTTTACTACAACAAATGTTTCTGTAAAATTGTATTGACATTTCTTCATGACATTGTAAAATTTTCAGCTACAAGATATGATTTAAGAATGAGCCTGTCCTCTGAAGAGCTGGTGAACAACTTTGTGAATGCAACTGCTGTAAACATCTCCTATATCACACCCAAGCCAGCAGGATCCCATGAAATGTTTACTTTCAAACCAGAGAACATCACTATATCCAACGGCACCATCATTTACTTTGCATTGATCGCTTTTGATGAAATCAATCATTCTTCTGACATCTCTAACTTAGCAAGGGCAGTGTTGTTTTTGCCTCCACCACCGAAACCAAAGCCAGCACCAACGCCAACATCAAAGCCCAATTCAGCTGTTGTCATTTCTGGGAAAATGAGCACAATATTTGTATTTATTTCTTCATTGATGGCTTCTTCAGTAATGGTTGCTATTTTTGTTTAAACACTGGGGACTAAACTGGAAAAATCAACAACAAGCAGGTCATGATCAAAAAGTAAGCTTTAAAGTGTGAGAACCACTGTAACATTACTCTCTAATGGGAATAAACTCATTTATTTACCTAATGCTGTCATTGGTATTGATATGATGGCACCTAGAGCCATTATGATCACTGGAATAGAATGACTGGAGCTCTGAAACCTGCAACTGCTGCTTCAAAAAAGAACTGTTGAGAAATCTTTCTTTTGATGCCAAAAGAACGAGATTTACGTTCATATTTCATTGCACTGAGGTTATAATGAATTCAACTATTGAGGTTTTGAGTCCAATCAATCAATCTATTTATGGCTGCCATGAAATGGAATTATTAATGTTTTATTCAGCTTGATATCTGATCCTGTAACAAGAATGCCCATTGATGAGAGGACGAACAGTCAACCTTTTGCTGATTTTAGAATGTACGGTTTACAAAGGAACTCTCCGATACCACTAGGATCTGTTTTCTTTTCTGTCTCCATTATAGACTTTATTACAAACCACAACAAATAGATCTCTACTGATCAATATGATCAACCACCTCCTCAATTATTTCATGGACTTTTTTTAAAGGCTTCACACATAAGAAAAGAAGAAATCAGTTTGCAACAATTGTAATATGACAATCACATTAGATTATCTAATACTACAAAGTTTTGTCTCTTATCCTGTCAGGGCACAAAATTGTAAGTCCTATACTACTTGATGTCCTATATGTTGCGTATCATTGCAAGCCTCCTCCTGTAATGTGACCACAGGAAATGGACAGGGAAGCAGCATGACTAGCAGCCCTGTTCCCAAGTTATTTTCATGGCATTGGGCCAGTTCTAACATATGAGTGCATATTAGTAGATGCAAGACACCTTGGCCAGCTTGCCTTTTGCCTCCATATGAGTATTGTTTATCATTATGACAATGACTGCAGCGGAAGAAACAATAAAACTTGATAAAGGCTCTTGTGAGAGCTGAAATATTGCTCAGTGTTAGGACACATAATTCTGCCCTAACACCACTAATATGCCGGGTACAACTTACTTAATGATTAATGACTGAAGCAGAAGCTAAAACATTTTGAAACAAACACATTCATTTGGTTACTTTCATAGGGGCAGCAGGGCTTAAGATCCAGAGGTGCTTACCTATTCTGAAAGATTGCAGCTGCTGATTCCTCGTGTAATGTCCATTTTGGCAGTCAATATCAGTCATTGCTAAAATCAATATATTTACTGTTATAATATACTCCTGCTTTCAAACAGCACTGAGGATTCTCACGGGCAGAGAGGGTCCATGAATCTGCACTCACCATGACTGAATTTCCTCTCGTAATTAGCTAGTGGGCGAGTTCAAATTTTGATGGCTATTGATGTATTTTAATTTTTTTTGTATCAGTAACACCTACTGTATTGCAGCAATGGACAACTAGCATTGAAATTGTAATCTCATTTTGTTTTTGATGGTTTAGAGAAAAAAAATGGAAGATTTAGGTTGTTTGGTCTTGTTAAATTTCAAAGAAAATCCAAATTGTATAAATAATAATTACAACAAACCTATATTTTAATAAATTCTACATACTGCTTTATCTGTAAAATGATATAAACTCTAATTTTTACAAATTTTCGTGTGCAGTTTTTTTCTGCTACATCTTTTCTGGAGGAAGAAAAGAACTTTAATTTTATTTATCTTAAGACAACTACTGAAAATTGGGTTTTAAAATCGTGCAATATGGAAAACTTAATCTTAAAAAAATCCTGTCATTTTCTTATTCGTTTCCTACAAAAAAAAAAAAAAAACACTTGCCACAAGAGCCCCCTCATATTTTAACCTCACCAAGATCTCCTAAAATATACACTAGGAATAATAAGGAATGCTCGCTCTTTGGTTGGGTTTTTATTTTAATGAGAAACACGAAATGACAGCATTTATGTCCAAAACGATTTGCTTGTCTACGGTCTTTTTGGACAAAAAAGTTTTCCTTCTATGCTCCTTGGTGTAATACCGAAAGTACATGAACATAATTTTAATCCACCCGAAGATCCTTTCTTAAAGTTATATAGTAGGACTAGTGCTTTGAAAGAAAAAAAAAAAAAATAGGCTGCGTTGAAAACAGATATGAGCCATAGTTTATATGTTGGTATAATGGTTTGAAACTTAGCCTAAACACCCCAAATCCATTATTCTATTTTTAGTATTGTGCATTGGATACCCAGCTAATTACTTGTAATAGTTACATTGCTAATGATGATATCAGTGTTAGGACACAAATTATGTCAAACAAAAGTATACAAATATTACTGGCACATGGAAGATACTGTATTTGAGTGTAAAATACAATATATATAATTGCTAAAAAAAAAAAAAAATAAGAAATTTATATTTTTATATATTTGTAAAATGCTGTTTAATTCTTTTCAGAAATTATGCCAATGCCTTTTAAAAATTGAATAAACCTATGCTAAAAATTTATATTATTGCTTGCAAATATTTTGATTTGAAAATGTTAATATTTTTAAAAACACAAATAAGAAGTATTGTCTCTGACAATGGAATGTCTAAAGTTGAAAATGGAATCCAACAACAAGAAAATACAATTACCTACTGGGAATAAGGCAGTACCTTCTGAGGACAAGGCACTACACCTATCCATGCTCCTGTGTTAAATTTTCATTTTTTTATGTGCTGGGGATCCTCACAGGCAGTAAGGCTCCATGAATTTGCACTGACCATGACTGAATGTCCACTCATAATTAGCTTGTGAGTGAGTAAAAATTCTGATTGCTAATTGTTTATTTTAATTTATTGTGTTGGCCAGAGTTGGTGTTCATATTTGTTTTTTTGCATTTCTTACACAAAAACTGCCCCTTCACCGATGATATCATCAGTATTATACAAAGTTACCGTATATACTCGAGTATAAGCCGACCCGAATATAAGCCGACGCCCCTAATTTTACCCCAAAAAACTGGGAAAACTTATTGACTCGAGTATAAGACTAGGGTGGGAAATGCAGCAGCTGCTGGTAAATTTCTAAATAAAATTAGATCCTTAAAAAATTATATTAATTGAATATTTATTTACAGTGTGTGTATATAATGAATGCAGTGTGTGTATGAGAATGCAGTGTGTGTATGAGTGCAGTGTGTATATGAGTGCAGTGTGTATATGAGTGCAGTGTGTATATGAATGCAGTGTGTATATGAATGCAGTGTGTATATGAATGCAGTGTGTGTGTATGAGAATGCAGTGTGTATGAGTGCAGTGTGTGTGTATGAGTGCAGTGTGTGTGTATGAGTGCAGTGTGTGTGTATGAGTGCAGTGTGTGTGTATGAATGCAGTGTGTGTGTATGAATGCTGTGTGTATGAGTGCAGTGTGTGTGTGTATGAGTGCAGTGTGTGTGTATGAGTGCAGTGTGTGTGTGTATGAATGCAGTGTGTGTGTGTATGAGTGCAGTGTGTGTATGAATGCTGTGTGTATGAGTGCAGTGTGTGTGTGTATGAGAATGCTGTGTGTATGAGTGCTGTGTGTGTGTGTATGAGTGCTGTGTGTGTGTGTATGAATGCAGTGTGTGTGTGTATGAGTGCTGTGTGTGTGTGTATGAATGCAGTGTGTGTGTGTGTATGAATGCAGTGTGTGTGTATGAATGCAGTGTGTGTGTATGAATGCAGTGTGTGTGTGTATGAATGCAGTGTGTGTGTGTATGAGTGCAGTGTGTGTGTATGAGTGCAGTGTGTGTGTATGAATGCAGTGTGTGTGTATGAGTGCAGTGTGTGTGTATGAGAATGCTGTGTGTATGAGTGTTGTGTGTGTGTGTATGAATGCAGTGTGTGTGTATGAATGCAGTGTGTGTGTGTGTATGAATGCAGTGTGTGTGTGCATGAATGCAGTGTGTGTGTGTGTATGAATGCAGTGTGTGTGCATGAATGCAGTGTGTGTGTGTATGAATGCAGTGTGTGTGTGTATGAGTGCAGTGTGTGTGTATGAATGCAGTGTGTGTATGTGTGTGTGTGTAATGCAGAGTGTGATGCAGAGCCTTGGTGGGGGGTGGGCATTTTTATTTTTTAATTATTATTTTAATATTATTTTTGTTTCATTAAATTTTTTATTATTATTATTTTTTTATTTTATTATTATTTTTTATTTAATTATTATTTTTATTTTTTTATTATTAATATATATAATTTTTTTCGTCCCCCCTCCCTGCTTGCTAGCTGGCCAGGGAGGGGGGCTCTCCTTCCCTGGTGGTCCAGTGGATGGGCACTGTGTAGGAGGGGGCTGTGGGGGCTGCAGAGAGATGTTACTTACCTTTCCTGCAGCTCCTGTCAGCTCTCTCCTCCTCCACCGGTCCGTTCAGCACCTCGGTCAGCTCCCAGTGTAAATCTCGCGAGAGCCGCGGCTCTCGCGAGATTTACACTGTGAGCTGACAGAAGAGCTGAACGGACCGGCGGAGGAGGAGAGAGCTGACAGGAGCTGCAGGAAAGGTAAGTAACATCTCTCTGCAGCCCCCACAGCCCCAGTCTGTATTATGGCAATGCAAATTGCCATAATACAGACTATTGACTCGAGTATAAGCCGAGTTGGGGTTTTTCAGCACAAAAAATGTGCTGAAAAACTCGGCTTATACTCGAGTATATACGGTAAATCTTCATATTGTATGTGCAGTTAGAGTTAAATACAGTAGGAAAGGATCATCCCAGAACAACTTGACTTTTTTGTTTTTTGTTTCTTTGACTATACTTGTATGCTGGAGAAATAATGTAGAACTGAAATTCAAAAGTACCTTAAATAACCAAAAAGCACAATAAATAATGTAGTAAAATCTAGAAATGGCACCTAGAAAATTCACCTCCAAAAAACACCATGCCATAACACAATAAATAATGTGATAAAATCTAAAATGTAACCTTTATGGGTTTTGTGTCCTGAAAAGTAGTAATTAGAAATTATTAATAAACCCAATCCCCAAAATATCTATATTAATAATATAATTCAAAATCTGTAGTTTTTCCAATTAGTAAAAGCCAAATAAATTTAAAGGTGGTAGGAAAATTAAGTCACTCTGTCTAGTGCAGTCATTTTCAGTGTACCCTACAGGTGTCAATTTAAAATACTAACCCTTACCCATAAAGCTCTAACCAACTCTAGCCCCTCTTACATTTATTCACTGATTCGTAGGTATGCTCCCTCTCGGTCCCTCCACTGTACTGGTGACCTTTTCCTGTCTTACTGCAAATTCACACCTGCAAGACTTCTCACGGGTGGCTCCTTTCCATTGGAAAGCCTGCCTACCCCTAATCTTCAATCCTTTAAGAAGTTCCTCAAAACACATCTTTTCTGGATTCCTTACTTTTGCTCTCTGCTTAAAGGGCCACACTCCACTCTCACGTCCAGTTCTACTACTTTCCCATCATGTCTATTTACCAATAATAATAATAATAATAATAATTATATCTTGTAAAAGAAGAAAAAAGAAACTAGATATAGTTTGTAGTACTCATCCCAACAACTAGAGGTCATCATAGTCCAGTCCATGCTTAGTGATAATAGCACTTAAAAAAAAAAATAGTAATCCTAATATGGGCAGAGGTATAGTAATTGTGTAATAATACACAACTACCACCAACATCAAGGTAGAAACGAAAAAATAAAGACATTGGACTTATTGAGACAAAAGAGGAGGTCTACTGAACTCATGGAAAAATGGAGGTTATTGATCTTATAAAAAAAGATGAGGCTTCCATACAAACATGACGACAACCCTTTTCCGAACTGTGACTGCACATTATCAAGTTCATTTTGATAAACCGTCTTTACCTTCTAATCTAGTTTATGATACAACAATGCATTTCTGCATGTACACAAAATGTTTTATATATTTAGGAGTCTAGCCAACTCCTTGATTTTGCACCCCTCCCTGTCACAGGTGCCTCATCCTTTGGCCCTATTTAGCCTTGTAATGCTGAGAACTAAAGATGGAATTTCCCCCCCCAAGTAAGTAGCTCATTTAGCAGACATTTGACTGTTAGAGTTAGTTGTGGCAGGCTTATGCAATGTATGATCATATAATGTAACTAAAACCCCATTATTTTTTACCTATATTCCTATAATGTGTTTTTAAAGAACTAACAAAATCTGTCAGCACCAAAGTTACTGTTTAGTAGATAAGGACGTGTGCCGGATTTTAATTTTTATTGTACTTATTGATTATTTAAATGACACATCTATACCTCTACACAGCTACTTAACCACAATAATACCAAAACAAAGTGATTTTTCAAACTTGCTAATTGTTTTGCAATATTTTGTCTTGGATAGGTAAAGTAACATATTTTTTCAATAGTCAATTATATTACAGATGAAGCACCTTAAAGGGACACTGTCATCAGAACAACTACTGTTTAATGTAGCTGTTCTGGTGTCTGCAGCATTTTTTATGTAAACACAGCCCTTTTCAGGGAAAAGGCAGTGTTTATACTACTGCCTAGAAGCACCTCTAATGACAGTCACTCAGACGGCCATGAGGGGTGCTTCCTGTGTCAGTGCTGCATGCTGTGCATGGAGACGCTAGACACTCTCCTTAGAAGTGTATTGATTCAATTAATTTTTTATGAGTAGACGCAGTGCAGTGTTTTGTTGCGCATGCAAAATAAACCTACAATGCTTTTCTATGTATTTAACA
The DNA here is from genome assembly GCF_036172605.1 of Pelobates fuscus. Taxonomy (NCBI): domain Eukaryota; kingdom Metazoa; phylum Chordata; class Amphibia; order Anura; family Pelobatidae; genus Pelobates; species Pelobates fuscus. The sequence continues at coordinate 88,712,606 of NC_086323.1, forward strand.
TTTCTTATTACAATATGGGATAGACTTGCAGTAATTTCTGTACATGCCTATTTCTGTCTTCTTTTACACAGGGTTACTGGTTGTTTTTGTAGTTTTTTTTGCACTGAGTCTATATTCAATGTAACTATATCCTTGGTATATACCATAATAATTTTTTTGGCAAAAGTTTTTGAAAAGATATAAAGTAAATAATGAATTATTTTAGTATCCGACAAAACCTGAGTGTGGTATTATTTTGTATATAGTAGCAGGAATAAATTTTTGCATTCCTGACACTACAGTGTTCCTTTAACTAATTTTGTCTGATTGTCTAGTATTATAAGCATTTCTTAAAGTCAGTAAATTAATTTAAACAAATATTGTTGCTTATTTTTGTACAATTTATTTTGGAGTTTTCATGCCCATGCTGAATATCCTCCCAATGCTTTCCTATGAGATCACTAAGCAGTAGAGCTTCATGCTTCAATTTAATGTGCATGACACACATGCAGATAAACAGGTACACACACTGACACATACAAACACTAACACGCATGCAGATGCACAGACACACAAACACACTGACACACATGCAAATACAAAGATAGAAACTTTGACACACATTCAAACACTGAGACCCCTGCAGATACACAGATACAAACAAATGACACACATACAGACACTGACATGCATGCAGATACAGAGACACAGATACACACACTGACACACATGTAGATGCACAGATGCAAACACTGACACACATACAAACACTGACATAAATGCAGATGCACAAAAACATAGATACAAACGCTGGCATATATACAGACGAAGACACACACAAAATCACACAAAGACACACGCATACATACACTAAAATAGAATCAAACACAATTGCAGTTGCACAGAAATTGAGATACAAACACTGCCACACACACAGTTGAACAGACATACTTAAACACAGAGTAACAAACATGCACACAGTGACAAACATGCATGTACACAGATACAAACATCGCCACACATGCAGATATACATACACACAGATATAGACATACAGATACACACACTGACACACATGCAGATACATAGACAAACAGATACAAACACTAATACACATACAGAATCAAACACTGACACAATTGCAGATGCACAGACACATAGATACACACTCTGACACACATGCAGATACATATACGCAAACACTGACATACATACAGATACACACACTGACACACAAACAGATGTACAGACACATAGATACAAACAATGACACACAGATACAGGCATATGGATACACATGCTGACACATGCAGATACATATATACTCATAAGCAAACACTGACACACATACAGATAGACACACAGATACAAACACTGACACACATGCAGATGCACAGGCACACAGATACACGCACTGACACACATGCAGATACATAGATACAAACACTGACACACATTTAAATATACAGATACACACACTAACACACATACAGATACACCGTTACAAACAATGCCAGGCACAGATAATCAGATACAAACAATGCCACACATACTGACACAGACACACAGATGCACACACTTACACATACAGATACACACACTGTCACACATACAGATACACATACACACGGATACAAACACTACATAAATACAGATAGAAACACCTAAAAACACATATACAGGTCAACATTTTTGTTACACACCAATTTCCCACCTTTTGAGTGCAGTAGGGTAGCTTCTGCTGGTTGTGGCTGTTGGGATTTAGGGGCTTGCTCCTCTCCCAGTCTGCCCCCACCTTTCAGTGCAGCTGGGTCTGCAGCTGGGAGGAAGTGACCGTCACTTCCTTCCAGCACTCCCTGCAGATTTAAGAAGGGGCCCTGTCGCACTGTTAAAAAGTTGCAGTGCAGGACAAGGCCCCTAAGGCAGTACCTCCATTACTGAATTATGATTTTGTGTAGTCATTGGGGAACTGGATTGTACAGTTGAGGGTACATGTACTAGAGATTTATAACTGATGCTCTAATTTAAAGAAAGAACTACAAGTAAAATTATATTTTTAAACATACCACACTAAAAAATAAATAATATTTTAATCCCATACAGCACACCAGTGTAGCCATTAACATATTTGAAGTTTTAGTCTTAAATTATGTTAAAAAATATATATAATAGTTTTAAGTAACAGGCATCTTAAGGCTATTAAAGAGTTACAACAAGACACCAGTGGTGTGATAAAACTGACTGATATAGTGGTGGTAAAGATACAAATTTATATATTCAAGTCCTAAATTCTGAACACCATATTCAGTGAATATGGGTAAGAGGTAATTTATTTATTTATTTAATAGTATTAAAAACATAGCTGTTTCACTTCTAACAAATTGTCAGTTTGCAAAATCTCTTAAAGACAAAGTACACAGTTTAAGAAATACTTTTCATTCTAAAAAGTTGTAATAGTTGCATAGGCCCATAACAATGCAATGGGATGCAGATTTCCACCCAGCTATGCCAATTTATTTATGGCTCATTGGGAAAATATTTTACTATCTCAAGAGTTGAGCTGGGTCATTAATCTGGCTTTCTATCACAGATATATTGATACTATTTGTGACAGACCCCTTTGGAGTGAGAGATACCATCCTGGAGAATTGCCTTTTACCTTGTTTTGTTGTGGTCTTCGGGTACGTCTGGAACTGTACAGTATACACAGCCACGTGGGGAGAACAATGGGTCGCGGCCATTTTGACCGCACAAACTAATGACCGAACACTATGGAACTTTCCACACGGTGAATTCCTACCTTCCCGGTAACTTACGCCCATGCTGTTCGACAGATCCAGAGTACCGACCCAGAGACACCAGATCCACAAGAGAGACTTCGTTTATATAATATGGTTTTAGTGTAAATTATGCAAACGTGTATCTAGCGAACGGCCCAACCGATCTAGGTGATTTTCATGTATATTGTTCCCCTAGATCCCCGTTCTCTAATACACGCAGTATATTGTATTTGAGTTAAATATTGTGTGGGTTATTAAAAGTATCATAATGTAGAAATATTCTGCCCGGTACAGTGGGAGGGATTCCCACTGTAAATGTATTAACTCCTCAGGATATGGGGAGGAGTTTTTGTACGGCATAAAAGCCCGAACTGCAGAATAAAGATTATTCCTGTTTTGACCCTCAACACAGAGTCTCGTCTCGTGCTTGGAGGGGATAATTATTATGCTGATTCGTATTCTCTTGGAACGTGGTTGTTGCAGCTGACTTCATCTTGGGGGAAAGGACACCTTCTTGGCGGCGTAAACCCCTACTACTCCGGGGTGCCACTACAATTGGTGGCAGCGGTGGGATAGTTCTTTCACCCCAGAAGGACAGCTACCGAGAGCAATCAGAATGGAAGCCTACTATGGAAGGCTGAAACGATCTACGTTAAAAGACCTGTTGGAGAGCCGTGGTCGTTCGGCTAGTAACAAAAAGAAAAGAGACATTCTGGCAGAGTTGGTCGCATTGGATTTAGCCGAACAAAATGGCGAAACGAGTGTCGAACTAAACGCAGAACCAGAGATCACGTTGGTCCGAACCCCGGAAGACGAGCTATTCGACCATGAGGTGAGGGTAAGATTGGCTCACTACGGACCGAATCCCTCACCTAAGATCGTTACCCAAGTGATCGCAGCGGTCGATGCCAACTGGCGCCAGACTCCAGCCAGGGATAATACAACTGCTGGGAATTTCCAAACTCCAGAGGAAAGGAGAAAGGTACACTTTGCCGCTTTTAAAAGTTTTGTGGAAGCTGAGGGTGAGATTGACCAGTACTTGGCTGATTTTGAGCGACAATGTGCCTTGCATAAAGTACCTCACGAGGAGTGGGTTAAAATTTTGTCTGGCAAATTATCCGGGCGAGCCAGTGATGCTTTCCGGTCGATTCCTGATCATGAAGTGGGGAATTATCGTTTGGTTAAAGAAGCCCTATTGTCCCGTTATGCTGTAACTCCTGAAGCTTACCGGAGACACTTCCGGGAATCTAGAAAGCAAACCGGTGAGTCCTATACCGAGTGGGCCTGCCGATTACAACGCACGGTTGCCCACTGGATGGATGGGTGCCAAGCTACCACCGCAGAGGAGGTACTGCAGCTGTTTTTGTTGGAGCATTTTTTTGAGAAAGTGGATAAAGAGATCCGGGATTGGATTCGGGATAGGAGACCTCTTACCCTACCCGAAGCCGCCCGTTTGGCCGACGAGTATGCGGACGCCCGCAAACCAGATCCCTCTGTCCAAAAGGCAGCCCTGCGAGTAGAAAGCCGCCCAATAAGCACTGCTCCAACCCCCCCTGCTAACCAGCCTACCTACAACAGCTCCTCCCGCTTCACCCAGTCTAGTACCCCGGACCGCCGGCTATGCCATAGGTGCCAGCAGGTGGGCCATCTGAGAGACAAATGCCCACTAGATCCAGCTCGTCAGACTTCCTGGAGGAAGCCCGCCGAGGGGAATACCCGGCCCTTTACCCCAGGGGCCCATTGCATTGAAGCCCGGCCCATGGGGGAAGAGCAATGGGAAATTTTGCACGAAGCTAACCCCTTATATGCAGCTGCCGTAGACAACCGCCAACATCACCGGCAAACAGTCCGAGTAAATGGACAAGTTGTCAGTGGGTTAAGAGACACTGGTGCCACACTAACTTTGATACAGCACGACCTGGTTCCAGAAAAAGAACACACTGGACAAACGGTGGCCGTTAGAGTTGCTGGGGGTGCTGTACATCGCCTCCCCACGGCCCGAGTGCATTTGGATTGGGGGGTGGGGGCCGGCCAGGTGAATGTGGGCCTGATGAAGGGGTTACCAGCGGAAGTCCTCTTGGGAAATGATTTGGCCCCTCTGCTATCTGCTTTTGCCCTTCAAGGCCCTGCTGGAGCTTGCCCAATCACCACCCGTGCCCAGACCCGTGCCATTGGAATCGGCCAGCCTGTCGCGGAGACCCAGGTAATAACCAACCCTCTGACTGTGACGTTAGGACAGACCTCCTTAGACTGGGATACCCCTGAGACCTTTGGGAGGGAGACCCGGGGAGACCTCACCCTACGGAAATATAGGGATAAGGCGGATAAAAAGGAACCGGGAGTAGATGGGGAAAGCTACGAGTGGGTGGGGGATAGACTGTACAGGATTCCCCAGGAACCCGCAGCGGGTAAAGGCCCCTTACCGCAGAAGCAACTAGTGCTACCCAAAAAGTATCGTCAAGAAATCATGAGGATTGCCCATGATGTACCCCTAGCTGGCCATTTAGGAGTACGTCGCACGGCCCATAGGATTACCCAGAACTTCTTCTGGCCAGGGTTTAACCGGGACGTGCGGTAGTACTGCAGAACCTGTGACACCTGCCAATGGGTGGGTAAAAGAGGAGATCACCCTAAGGCTAAATTAATGTCGATGCCGATCATTGGGGAACCTTTCTATAGGGTCGCCGTCGACATTGTAGGCCCCTTAGCTCGACCTAGTCCGTCCGGTAAGAAATACATTCTTACTGTGGTGGACTATGGGACTAGGTACCCGGAGGCAGTAGCTCTGTCGAATATTGAAGCTGAGACGGTAGCCGATGCATTGGTTAAAATATTCACCAGAGTGGGGTTCCCTAAGGAGATCCTATCCGATCAGGGAACCCAATTTACTGCCTTACTCACACAGCAGCTATGGAAGATATGCCACATTAAACCCCTGCTAAGCTCCCCTTACCACCCCCAGACTAACGGTCTCTGTGAGCGCTTTAATGGTACTCTCAAACAAATGCTGAGGACCTTTACGGACGGTTGCAGAGACTGGGAGAGATTCTTACCCCACCTGCTATTCGCTTATCGTGAGGTGCCCCAAGAGTCTACGGGTTTTTCCCCCTTTGAGTTGTTATATGGGAGAAGGGTGCGAGGCCCCCTTGACCTCATTCGGGACCACTGGGAGGGGGAAACAGAGCAGGAGGGGACACTTATTGTGCCATATGTTCTGGAACTCCGGGACCGCATGGAGCAACTCTCTCTATTGGTAAGGGAGAACCTCCAGGCGGCCCAGGGGCGACAGAGGAGATGGTACGATAGGGGTGCCCGGCAACGAATTTTCCAAGTAGGGCAGAAAGTATTGGTGCTAAAACCTGTAAAGGACAACAAGCTGAAGGCTGCGTGGCAGGGTCCCTACAAGGTTCTAGCCCAACTCTGTGACACCACCTACCTTATTGCCAGTTGTGCAGATGAAAGGATCCGACAATCCTTTCATGTGAACATGCTGAAGGAATACCAGGAAAGGCAGGAAGATATTCACGCTGTTTGTGCCCCAGCTACAGATGATCCCGAAGGTTTACCTTTGCCCGATCTGTTAGAAAGGGAACCCCAGACTGACCCTATTAGTCTAGTAAAGTTGGGAGACCGATTGAACCCCACAGAGCTAGAACAAGCTAGGCAGCTTCTATGGGAAAAACAGAGTACCTTCTCCCAGGAACCAGGATACACTACCCTGACAGTGCATAAGGTAGAAACCCCAGGACAGGCACCCCTCCGACAGCCCCCTTACCGTATTCCTGAAGCAGTCCGGGAAGGGATGCTGAAGGAAATACGCGAAATGACTCAACTGGGAGTCATTGAGCCATCAGACAGTCCCTGGGCCTCTCCTGTAGTCCTGGTACCCAAGAAGGAAGGAACCACCAGATTCTGTGTGGACTACAGGCGACTTAATGAAAAGACTACCACTGACGCTTACCCGATGCCCCGGGTAGACGAACTACTAGATCGCATAGCCAGGGGAAATTATCTCTCTACCATAGACCTATGCAAGGGTTATTGGCAGATCCCCCTGGCCGAGGATGCCATCCCCAAGTCGGCGTTTGTCACCCCGTTTGGCTTATACCAATTCAAGGTTATGTCATTCGGGATGAAAAATGCCCCGGCTACGTTCCAGCGGATGGTGGATAGGCTCCTCGATGGATTCCAGGAATTTGCTTGTGCATTGCGATCTACCGTGAGTCTTGGGAAGAACATCTAGTACACATAGGGGTAGTCCTGGACAAAATTCGGGCCACGGGCCTGACATTAAAACCTGAAAAGTTCCATTTAGGAATGGCCGAGGTACAATACTTGGGTCACCGAGTGGGGTGTGGGAACCAGAGGCCGGAGCCAGCTAAGATTGAAGCGGTGGCTAACTGGCCCACACCTAATACTAAGACCCAGGTATTGGCCTTCCTAGGGATGGCAGGGTATTATAGGCGCTTTGTCCCTGATTATAGCACGATAGCCAAGCCACTGACTGACCTGACTAAGAAGAACTTACCTAGGCAGGTCCTGTGGTCTCCCGCTTGCGAAGCCGCATTTCAATCCCTCAAACATGCACTTGTTAATGCCCCTGTCTTGGCTGCCCCAGTACCTAACAAAGGTTTCCTTGTCCATACAGACGCTTCCATGTATGGACTGGGGGCTGTGCTGAGCCAAGTCGGGGAAGATGGAAGAGAGCATCCTGTCGCATACCTCAACCGAAAGTTGTTACCACGGGAAGTGAGTTATGCGGCAGTAGAGAAGGAATGTCTGGCCCTGGTGGGGGCATTGAAAAAACTAACCCCTTATCTCTATGGACAAGAATTCTCTCTCATAACTGATCACAACCCCTTGGTGTAGCTTAACCGGGTCGCTGGAGACAATGGCAGGTTGCTAAGATGGAGCTTAGCCCTGCAAACGTACAATTTCACCATCAGCTACCGACCCGGTAAGCAAAATGGCAACGTCGATGGGCTGTCTCGGCAGCTCGACAATTCTCCAGACAAGTAATTCCGGTCATCCCTAACTTAATCCGAAGAGGATCAAGCCAGGTCTGCCGGAGTGTACCACTAGGAGGGAGCCGTGTGACAGACCCCTTTGGAGTGAGAGATACCATCCTGGAGAATTGCCTTTTACCTTGTTTTGTTGTGGTCTTCGGGTACGTCTGGAACTGTACAGTATACACAGCCACGTGGGGAGAACAATGGGTCGCGGCCATTTTGACCGCACAAACTAATGACCGAACACTATGGAACTTTCCACACGGTGAATTCCTACCTTCCCGGTAACTTACGCCCATGCTGTTCGACAGATCCAGAGTACCGACCCAGAGACACCAGATCCACAAGAGAGACTTCGTTTATATAATAAGGTCTTAGTGTAAATGATGCAAACGTGTATCTAGCGAACGGCCCAACCGGTCTAGGTGATTTTCATGTATATTGTTCCCCTAGATCCCCGTTCTCTAATACACGCAGTATATTGTATTTGAGTTAAATATTGTGTGGGTTATTAAAAGTATCATAATGTAGAAATATTCTGCCCGGTACAGTGGGAGGGATTCCCACTGTAAATGTATTAACTCCTCAGGATATGGGGAGGAGTTTTTGTACGGCATAAAAGCCCGAACTGCAGAATAAAGATTATTCCTGTTTTGACCCTCAACACAGAGTCTCGTCTCGTGCTTGGAGGGGATAATTATTATGCTGATTCGTATTCTCTTGGAACGTGGTTGTTGCAGCTGACTTCATCTTGGGGGAAAGGACACCTTCTTGGCGGCGTAAACCCCTACTACTCCGGGGTGCCGCTACACTATTCATTAATAGGGTGAGGGGGTAGGTAGGGTTATTTAATTTTACATGGGGGTGGCTAGGGTATTGGGGACTTCTAGTCAGCTTGGGAATGGGAAGGGGAACACATCCAACTATCTGGATTGTGGACAAAGAAAGGATGGTTCCAAATTGTTCAATTATTTAGAACCCCCACCCCCTGGCCATGGGTGGGGGCTGAGGAGGTCCTTCCCACAGACTTTTTTCCGTCAGCATGCGTAATGGAGGCGAAGGGGCGACCCGAACGGCTGTGATAAAAAACTCTATGACATAGCCTTGTACTGTCTGGAGAACCCAGGTGGCTTTGGTAATCGTCTCCCAATTCTGTAAAACAGAGACAGGCTGTCGGTCATTGTGGCGAAACCGACCTCGCCACGTGTCCTTGGAGGGGGCTGATTGCCCGCCTCTTGCCTTTGGACTATGGACCAGACTTTATGGGAATGTGATACCCCAGATAGCCATACCATGGAGCCTATTCATATAATGAAAGACTATGGGAAAGACTTTAGCTCCATGGCAATTGTACTGTGTGAGTAGGATCTGCGCGCTATTCGGTAGTTTTGTGCGTGCAGATCCCAGCTATCTGGGGATAGGTGAAATGTCTGTGTGTTATGTGTAAATGTGACTTTATGTATTTTAAAGTGTTTTATGTTGTTTTGCAACCATGTGGTTAATGGAGTCTGCCTTTAGTCCTGGGTAATTGGATTACTTCTCCAATTAACTCCAGGGCAGAAGGGAGGAAACCAGGGTGCATTGTGGGGATGTTTTTCTGCCAGCCAGAAAGGAACAAAATATACTTTTAGTAACTTTTGAACCCCTGGTCGGATTCATGCCATTTTTTAATATGTTGTTCCCCTGAATGGATTGATTGTGGATATGTATTTTTATGTGAATGTGATGTATGGTTTTAGAGTTATGAAAGTGGTGTAAAAGTATATTTTACACTGTATGCATAATGGGATTATGTGTCACACTAAGGGGAGGGGATGTGTGGGAGGTAACATCTATGTCATTGGTTCTTTTATGCCTCCCCCTGGGTGTGGCCTGTATGTGTGAGTTGGAAATAAAAGCCAGGCTGGATGAGCCAGTCCAGAGTTCCTGTTTTACCCTCAACTTGAGTCCTGTGTCTTATTGGGGGAATCTGCTACAAGGGATTGCTATGCTAGGCATATTCCCTTGCTATAATCATTGAGCTCTTGTAAGAGCTTGTTCCTGCTTCGTTCTGAAGGGAGATAGCTGCAGCCTGCGGTGCTTATGGTGTCTGGTGGAGTGCTTGGAGTCCTCTGGAAGCGCTAGGAGCATCTTTCAACGGAGGTACCCAGTCGGGGTGCCAGGTGATCCGTTACATTGGTGGCAGCGGTGGGATGGCTTCCTAGTGTGAGGTAAAGCAGCTCAGAGACACTGTTTTGATTTACAAATTGAGGGCAACGCTAGCAGTCGTGCAGCGCCCCTGGGAGCAGACAAGTATGGAAGGTTCTGGCTCTGGAGATGATTGGCTGGCCGAGGTGAGGCAGCGAGTGGCCGAGTATGGGGATGATATACCCATGGAGACACGCCAGGTGATCTGGAACCAGGTCATGGCTGAGCGAAACACAAGGCTGGACCGAGAATTCCGGTTGGCAAAAGAGAGGAAGTATGCTCAGCAGCAGGAGCGGTACAGCAGCCGAGTAGAGGCTGCATCCGAGGAGGTTAGCCGTCTTTCCCTGAGGCGGCGGGAGGAACCCGAAGTGGGGGTCCTCATAGACTGGTCCTGTGAGGAACCACAACAGGCAGGTAGAGATGGGACCAAGGTCTCTCCACCGGGCCCTTACTCACAAATGTTGCGGGGCCTCACGGATTGGTCCTGGGAAGACCCACAGATGGCAGGTGGAGATGGGACTGCGGTCTCTCTACCGGCCCTACAGGGATGCTGGGCAGTCGGCCCAGATCCCCAGCGGCAGTGTGCGTTACAGGGAGCTGAAGGTGCCGTTCTTGCTCCCCAGCGGCAGTCTACGGTGCAGGGAGAGGAGCCTGTTATTCCCTCTCCCCAGCGGCAGCGCAGCTCACCAAGGAGAGACAGTAAGCCCCTCACCAGCGCAGATGGGACCGTGGTCTCTGCGCCCTGCCTACAGGGAGTACAGAGGGTCAGCCCTGCTCCCCAGCGGCTGAAAGTGTGTAAGGGAGAGGAGTTTGTTACCCCCTCTCCCCAGCGGCAGCTTAGCACACCAAGGGGAGACAGTAAGCCCCACACCAGCGCAGATGGGACCGTGGTCTCTGCGCCCAAGTTACAGGGAGCTGAAGGGGCCGTCCTCCCTCCCCAGCGGCAGTGTGATTTGTTGGGGATTTGGAGCCCAGTCTCCATTCCCCAGCGGCAGAGTATCCAGCAGGGAATGGAGAGCCCAGCCCCCTTTTCCCCACAGCAGGACTCTGTGCTGGGAGGAGAGACAGTCGGTCTCCCTCCGCAGAGACGGGAAGTATGCATGGGAGAGGAGATTGTTACCACCTCTCCCCAGCGGCGGATCATTAATGTACAGGGAATAGAGAGCCCAGTCTCCATTCCCCAGCGGCAGAGTGTTCTAATGGGAGAGGAGCTGGTTACCACCTCTCCCCAGCGGCAGCTTAATGTACCAGGGGGAGACTGTAAGCCCCACACCTGTGCAGATGGGACCGTGGTCTCTGCACTTCCAGCACAGGGGGTAGGGACGGTCGGTCCTGCCCCCCCACAACAGGGCTGTTTAGCCAAAGGGGAGACAGTCTGTCTCCAGCAGCAGAGCTGTGTAACTAAAGGGGAGACAGTCAGTCTCCAGCAGCAGAGTTGTGTAACTCAAGGGGAGACGGTCGGTCTCCAGCAGCAGAGCGGTGTATTTAAAGGGGAGACAGTCGGTCTCCAGCAACCAGGCTCCAACCAGACTACTCCCATGGTAGTGCTGGCAACAGGACAGAGTACCGCTGGTCTCTGCCCCCTCAGCAACCTACCAAGGCAGCCTACCAGTCCCCCACACAGCCGTGGTGAGGCACCTGAACCTGGACAAGATTCTCCCTCACCCAGGTGTAGTAACTGTTTATTGTGGGTGGGCTGCTCTGCTGTTTCTGTCTTGTGGGTGGGCTGCTGGACTAACAAGGGCACTGACCGGCAGGAGGTCAAGTACCCTGTTAGTCTGGGGGGTAAAGGGGAGAAGTGTGGCGAAACCGACCTCGCCACGTGTCCTTGGAGGGGGCTGATTGCCCGCCTCTTGCCTTTGGACTATGGACCAGACTTTATGGGAATGTGATACCCCAGATAGCCATACCATGGAGCCTATTCATATAATGAAAGACTATGGGAAAGACTTTAGCTCCATGGCAATTGTACTGTGTGAGTAGGATCTGCGCGCTATTCGGTAGTTTTGTGCGTGCAGATCCCAGCTATCTGGGGATAGGTGAAATGTCTGTGTGTTATGTGTAAATGTGACTTTATGTATTTTAAAGTGTTTTATGTTGTTTTGCAACCATGTGGTTAATGGAGTCTGCCTTTAGTCCTGGGTAATTGGATTACTTCTCCAATTAACTCCAGGGCAGAAGGGAGGAAACCAGGGTGCATTGTGGGGATGTTTTTCTGCCAGCCAGAAAGGAACAAAATATACTTTTAGTAACTTTTGAACCCCTGGTCGGATTCATGCCATTTTTTAATATGTTGTTCCCCTGAATGGATTGATTGTGGATATGTATTTTTATGTGAATGTGATGTATGGTTTTAGAGTTATGAAAGTGGTGTAAAAGTATATTTTACACTGTATGCATAATGGGATTATGTGTCACACTAAGGGGAGGGGATGTGTGGGAGGTAACATCTATGTCATTGGTTCTTTTATGCCTCCCCCTGGGTGTGGCCTGTATGTGTGAGTTGGAAATAAAAGCCAGGCTGGATGAGCCAGTCCAGAGTTCCTGTTTTACCCTCAACTTGAGTCCTGTGTCTTATTGGGGGAATCTGCTACAAGGGATTGCTATGCTAGGCATATTCCCTTGCTATAATCATTGAGCTCTTGTAAGAGCTTGTTCCTGCTTCGTTCTGAAGGGAGATAGCTGCAGCCTGCGGTGCTTATGGTGTCTGGTGGAGTGCTTGGAGTCCTCTGGAAGCGCTAGGAGCATCTTTCAACGGAGGTACCCAGTCGGGGTGCCAGGTGATCCGTTACAGTCATAAAATTGGAAACAGTTAGTTATGTAGGTTGACTCACTAGTAGAGAAGCGAGTAAGAAAATAATGAGGACTGTGTATACGATCTGGAACCTGTCGCCCAGAAGTGGCTGGTGGTTCGGTTCCGCTACCGACCAGTCCTCCCAAAAACATCTTTCCCCGTAGGGGAGACTTGAATAGATTTACGTGTTTCTTGAGTTCTGCAATGAACACTACGTCAAAGAGTAGGCCTTGTGCTTTTGGGCTGAATTCTTGTCGTTCCTAAGTCCAATAGTGTGTTGTTGATGCGCACCACGACAGAATTGCGTCTGTCGGCGCATAGTGCGTCATTTGTTGAGCTCGGGCGCAACTGCCACTTTGTCTGGTAGCAGTGGTCTGGGGTATTTGGCCTTGAGGCGTGCGCATACTTCCATCCCCAGAGGGTTGCGCAGCCAATAGTGTTCATCCAGGAACGGTCCGTCTTCGGTTACTCTGGTTTAGTGCCGCTACAGCTATCTCTGCCTCAGCCGCTGTCACAGAGTAAGGTTTCCCTAACGTACTTCGAGGAAGTGTGGGGTAGGTCTTGCCATTCCACTTCCTCAGACGGTGAGTCGTCTTCGTGTTGCTCATCTACCATGTCCAAAGTACGTGGTGGGTAACAGTCTTCTTTGTCGGAAGATTGTGGCGGACGGGGTTTGGATTCCCGGTGCTCCGCCTATTCGGTCTGTTTGATGGGCGTCTTGCCCTTGACCTTAGTGGCAGGGGGGCTGGAGCCCTTCCCTTGCCATTTTGACTTGAAGGTCTGTGGGTCTGAGGCCTCCATTAGGCGGTGTGGGGCAGAGCCCATAACAGAACCTTCTCCTCTGAGGCCGCTACAGCGGCGTTTGTCATTGCCTAAAAATCTTGGGAAGGTTGAGAGTGTCCACCATGACTCATTCCCGTCCCGTTGGGAGACAGTGGTAGTCAGTGGGAGTAGTGTTTGAGGATCAGCACGTAGGGGTGCTAGACTCCTGGTAGAACTGGGGATCACCCGGGTAAAATGGTTTGAATTGCCTGCTTAGTTTGTCTGAGAGTATGAATACCTGTGCCAAGTGTGAAGGGGTCACCTCTATTAGTTTAATCTGGCTACTGATGCGGTGCAGGCGCGACTGACTGGTAGTGGTGTTTGGTCAGGTTAGCCGGGTTCACCACAAATGTACGCCAGAGCTGTATGCACGGTTTTAAATTATACAGGCTTATTATAGAGGCGCGTGGGGCCTGTCTCCATAAGGTCTGTAACCGCAGGACCCACGTCTATTCGGTTGGGTTCATCCCAGGTGGTGTGCCATGGTAACCCAAAGGACACCCACATCAAAGGTAATGGTCTGTCAGTGACCTTGCATGCATATATGGGGGTCACCCCAGGTGGTGTGCCATGAAAAAATACCCAGAGGACACCCACATTATAATTACTGGTACCTTGCAAGTATTGCATGCATATCTGGGGGTCACCCCAGGTGGTGTGCCATGAAAAATGAGCCAGAGGACACCCACGTTCAATATGTACACTAGGCACAGTAAATATACATATATGTATCCCTGTGAAGGATACTACGCAATACACTCAGTTTCCTTAGTGGTCCTGCCGTCAAATCGTATCCAGCATGGTACTGTTGCTTGTAAAACTGACAGGCAGTGTTTAAACATCCATATATGTCTGTAGTAAGCAGTGGTAAAGTTGAGGCATAGGCCTCCGTGCATATGATCGGGGTTCACCCCGGGTGGCGTGCCGTGGTAACCCAGAGGACACCCACATCAAATGTAATGGTCTGTCAGTGACCTTGCATGCATATCTGGGGGGTCACCCCAGGCGGTGTGCCATGAAAAAATACCCAGAGGACACCCACATAAATTTGCACCGTCAGGTACAGTAATACAATATGACCCTATGTAGGGTACAGTAATATGATACAATATGCCCTTTGGGTACAGTGTGATCCTGTATAGGGCATAGTAATAGTTCTGTATAGTAATAGTGATACTGTATGGTTGTAGGGTACAGAAATTCATTCAGATTGTTTGCATGTTCAACATACATTTATTCCAGTGTAAGGCACAATGAGAGGATTATATCCAAGTGTCAGTGAACAGCAGAAAAGAAAAAAGACTTTTTATTAATGGATGAGCATGCCTTAGAGAGGGGGACCCCTGAAGGGGTTAATGGAGATTCAGGGCGCGGTGGTCGGGTGATTCCCGATCCGCCGTGTGAGCAGGGAAGGCGGCCGTCGTGGGTCTCGCGAGCCGCGAGATCCAAGATGGCCGCCGGCCGCGTGTGCAGTGAGGACTCGCTCGCGGCCGCGAGTGAGAAGAAGAAACCGCGGCGAAACTATGCAAACAGCCCCGGCTACCCTCCACCCGTCCCCACACAGTCCCTAGTAGTGTCAGCAGGGCAGGTCCACGCGGCGAGCGCGGCACGGGCAGCCGCGACGCCTGCGGACCGCCAGATACAGAATAGGGATAAAAGGCAAACAGAATAAAACGAATGCCGGAGACACACTAAGAATGGGGGAACAGGGAGACAGGATAGGCAGCCAGGGGTAATACTAAGTGCAAAGTTGAAAAGGAAATACAAATATTAAGTACAGAGTGATAATAAAATAAAAACATATAAGTATATTAGAGAGGTAAAAAATACTCTGACCTGTTGTAGGCTGGAGCAGCAAAGAAAGAGGAAGTGATGTCATAGACAGTGCCTTTTATGGGCATCATAACTTTTTTTCTGTTTGGTTGTTATGTTTCTATGCTGCTGGAGTTTTCAGTAAAGAAAGATATGCTAATATGAAGCCTCCTGTCATGTGGTAAAATTCCACTGCAATTCCACTCCTAGGTGTTTAAACACTGTCTGTATAGTCTTGTCTTGGTTAAGGAAGTAATTACCCCTTACAGGTGTTAGAGATGGGTAACTCACTAAAAGGACCCAGGAGGAATTTACAGCTCTGACTTTAGTCAAACATCATAAAGGACATGGAGCTACTAAGGCAATAAAGAAATTACTTAAGAAAGCTGGCATGCCCTCAGAGGGCACCCTTGAACCACAGATATGGAAGGAATTTATGGCAAATTATAGAGGATAGTTAGAAGATAATGATTTAGTAGAAGTTGCTCAGAAATGGCATGATACTGCAGTTGAATTAACTAAATGTGGTTGTAGAGAAACTACCAGGAAAGGAATACCTTATTTCCAATGTTTTGGATCCTTAGGGTCCTGCAACAAAAAGGATCCCAAAAGGGAACCTGAAAATCCACCCCCTTACCCGGGTAAGGAAGGAACCGTGCATAAATCTGTCACTAAAGAGAAAATTATATCTCAACTTCCTGCATCCACTGTAAATCCTATTACCCAACAAGCATAGTGGATCTGTCCACTTTGTGAATAGACAAATCCATGGTGCGAAGAAAAAAGATAAAAAGAAAAAGAGGCAGGAAGCTTTTAATGAAAGTAGACCACTAGTTGTTCAAGCAGGTCCAAAAGTGTGGGAAGAGTATAAGCCATGGACACCAAGTGAACAACTAGCTTGAATTCAACAGTTGCCAGATGTGAAAAAAGCTCCTTTAGCTTTAGTTTGGATTCATTGGGCTATACTGAAGCCAAAGTAACATCCACTAGATTGTTAATGAACTGTTTCATGAATGGTCTCCATGCCCCCATAAGAACTGGTTTCCAGAATGCTAGACCAGAATGGAGAAGCCTTAGTTACAGTGATTTAGTTAAAGTGGCTATTGGAGTAGAAGCCAACTTAAACAATAGGAGTAGAACAACACCCCTTATGGCATTGAATGCCCCCAGATCAAGTACAGAAAGGAGACAGGTTGAGTGTTGAAATTGTGGGAGAAAGGGACATATTAAGCGCAACTGTAAATGTCCTCCTAAAAACAGGAACCAGCAGAACAATTCTGTCAACTCTCATGACACTCAGCAGGGGCGTACCTAAAGCATTTGGCACCCGGGGCGGGTCCTATTTTTGGCACCCCTCTTCCACCCCCTCCTCAACTTTAAATATAAAAACAACCAAAATAGTTTTTTTTTAATGTATTTAGCACTAAGCAGTGATTGTGTGTTTGAATGTATGCATGTTTTTGTATGGAGTATATGTGAGTGAATGTAGCGGTGTGTTTGTATGTAGTGTTGGCGTTTGAATGCAAGCATGCATTTGTGTGTTGTGTGGTATTTGAATGCAGTGGTATGGTTATATATGATGATGGGGTTTGTATGTAGTGTTGACGTTCAAATGCATGAGTGTATTTGTGTGTAGTGTTGGCGAGATTTTTAGATGTCTGCACATATACACATACACGGACATACACACATGCAGATACATATACACACAAACACAGTCACACACAGATACACATTGACACACATGCAGATACATATACACACAAACACAGGTACACACAGACACACATGCAGACATCATGGCGACTTTAGGAACAATATATATGCGGGGGGGAGGGGCACATAAGATACCACAGTCAAAACAGGAGGGGGAGGGGAGGGGGAGCAGTAAAACTTCTCACTAGGGGATGGGGTAATATGCTGCCATTGGCTGTCTGATGCCAGCATGCTGTGTTCTGCATGCTGGCATCTGACTACACATTTGCATATAAATCACATTAGCCACCCAGATGTCTTGTTGTGGGCTGGCTGACACCTCTTAATTTCAATCTTTTTTTAGCAGATAACTCCTCTATTTGCTATCCTTTGTGGGATTGCCACATTTAAGGACACCAAATAAGGTGCTAAACAGCACCCTCATTTGGTATCTTTAAATATGGAAATCTCACATACGGGCACCAATTCAGGGAATTATCTACTAAACAGCTAAAGGAATAAAAAACGCCCTTTTCTTATTTCCAGTTGTTTAGTAGATAAATCCCTTATTTGTTATCCTTATGTGGGATTGCAATATTTACGGACAGGAAATACTAAACACATACGCAGAGATACACACAATCACAGATATACACAAACACAATCACTGACCCACACACATACAATCACAGACAGACAATCACATACACACACAAACATTACATACATACACACATTTAATAATTAAGAGGTCCACCCAGCCTCCCTACCTTGCTCTAGAAGGGCTGGAGTGGATCCTCAGTCCCTGGTGGTCAGTGGTTGCTGCTGGGATCTCTGTGCTCTTTCTGCACAGGTCCATCGCACGCCCTGTAATGACGTCAAGGCCGCGATGACATCATATCCTGGCTGCCGGCTCACTGCAGGGCGAAGACCGTCAGACACAGTCAGATGCACACACAGTTACAGGCAGACAGTCAAACACGCAGGCAATCACACAGGCAGACAGTCACACATACACACACAGATTCACAGACAGTCACACACACAATCACAGGCAGACAGTCACACATACACACAACACAGTCACAGACAGTCACACACACAAACACAATCACAGGCAGTCACTCACACACACACCCACAATCACAGGCAGACAGTCACACACACACACACACACACACACAGAGTCACGCAGACAGTCACACACACACAGTGACACACACACAATCACATACAGTCACACACACAATCACAGGCAGACAGTCACACAGGCAGACACAACACAATCACAGACAGACACACACACACACACACAATCAGAGGCAGACAGTCACACACACACACACAGTCAGACAGTCACACACACACACACACACACACACACACAGTCAGAGACAGTCACTCACACACACACACACAATCACAGGCAGACAGTCACACACACACAGAGAATCACAGGCAGACAATCACACACACAGTCACAGACAATCACAGGCAGCCACACACACAGGTAGACAATCACACACACAGTCACAGACAGTCACAATCACAGTTACACACTCACACACACAGTCACAATCACAGTTACACACTCACACACACAGTCAAAGACAGTCACAGTTACACACAGCACACACACAGTCACAGACAGTCACAATCACTGTTACTCACAGCACTCACTCTCTCACTTACAGTCAGCTTGGCTGGAGGAGGAGTGGATTCAGTCCCTCCTGTGCTGTAGTTGGGGAAGCAGGGACTCCTTCCTGCTTCCCCTCTGTGTGAGCAGCAAGAGGCTGCAATTAGCTCCGCCCCCACGGCCGGTCTAGCTCCGCCCCCAACTCTCCGTGCAGGTTTCCTGCTTGCTTCCAGCCCCTGCATGTGAGCTGTGTCGGCTGCCCGGCGCCCCTGCTGCTATGGCAACCTGTGCAGCCACACAGCTCACTGAATAGCAAGCCTGGCCAGCCCTGGTGGCACCCCCCTGCCTGATGGCACCCGGGGCGGACCACCCCCTCCGCCCCCCCTTAGTACGCCACTGACACTCAGTTTCCACCACCCTGCCCAAATGGGAAATTGACAACACAGTGTCCCAGCACGCTTTAACTATGTTAATGTTGCATTACCAGGTGATAGAATAGTCCCTTTTCTACTAGACACTGGAGCAGTCCAATCTGTGGTGCAGGAAAAATACGTCTTTCCTTATGAAAAATTTGAAGATGTATTGTCATGTGTGGGGGTAGATGACATCCTAGAGACATCCCCCTCACCCACAAAATTAAGCTGATTCCACCTCCCTTGTAACTAGACTGCTTGTCATTCCCAATGCCCCTGTTAATCTGCTAGGCAGTGATGTTTTGTCTCGTATTAATTCCAACATTCAGTTTAGTCCATCTGGAGAGGTATCGCTGCCCCTGCCCCTTGAGGACATCTACCTCCCCCAACCACCTCCCCTTGCCCATTTACTAGCAACCCTCACTGTGACAGAACCCTGTGACAGAACCTACCATTGACTTGGCCTCAGTCCCTAACTCCCTATGGGAAGACAGACACAGGCAGACTCTCTGTGCCCCCTGTCAAATTGAATCTCCTGTCAGGAGCCACCCCTCCCTGCCAGAAACAGTACCCCCTCAGCCCACCACAGGAGGATGCCATCTCCCAATCTGTCCAAGAGCTAATGCAGGCAGGAGTTATTGTCCCTAGTATATTGACTTGTAATACCCCATTGTACCCCATTAAAAAGAAACAGGAGAAAGCAAAACCTGTGGTTTATCGTATGGTACATGATTTAAAGGCGATTACTGCCGTGACCGAACTAATTGCTCCCAATGTTCCCAACCCTCATCCACTGTTGTCACAGATTCCACCATCTTCTAAGGTGTTTACTGTCATTGACTTGTTCCCTTGCACCCAGACAGTCAGTACCTTTTTGCATTCACACACAAGCACAAACAATACACCTGGACAGTGTTGCAGAAGGTGCCCAGAACTCACCTACTATGTATAGCATGCCAATTGCACAAATTCTAGAAGTGTGACCAAGGGCAGATGATGTTGTGTTTCTACAATATGTTGATGATTTGCTTTTGTGCTGCCCTAATCAGGAGTCATGTACTGAGCACATCCTGTCTTTATGACATTTTTTGGCACAAGTAGAGTGCAAAGCTACCAAGGCCAAACTACAGGCATGCTTTCCCACTGTTCATTTCTAGGACACTGTATTTCTCATGGTACAACGCATCTCACCAAAGACAGGAAAAATGCTGTTGAACAAATTAACCCTCCATGCAGCCTACCCTACCTATGTACATTTGTGGGTCTAATCTGCTATTGCTGCCCTTGGCTTGCTCTGCAGCAATCTACATGCAGCCCTTGTATGATTGCCTCACCCATGAACCTTTTCATCTAAGTACTAAAGCAGATGAAGCCTTTTACACTCTTAAATTTCAGCCCCTGAACTGGGTCTACCAGACTATAGCAAGCCCTTCACTCTGTTTTGCACAGAACAAGCTGGCTATTCCACAGCTGTCCTCACTCAGGACCACGGTGGGAAACAGAGACCCGTTGCCTATTACTCTACAAGGTTAGACCCTGTTGCCAGAGATGCCTCTTCCTGTGTAAGAGCAGTGGCTGCTGTTACTGCCTTACTGGACAAAGCCATCGACATTGTCTTGGACAATCCTGTTACCATTTACACCCCACATGACATTAACATCATTCTATTACAAGTCTGGATTATGCACCTTGGGTTCATCACCATATGCTTCTTTCTGCCGGACTCCCCCAAGCTCCTTGGTGCAGTGTGTGTGGGTGAAGTTTGTGTGAGAGTGCAGTGTGTGGGTGGGCAGAGAGTGTGAGGGGTACAGTGTGTGTATAGGGGACGTGTGTGAGGGGCACAGTGTGTGTGTGTATGGGGGGGGCAGTGTGTGTGTCTGTGTGGAGGGGCAGTGTGTGTGTGAGTTGTACAGTGTGTGTGTGTGTGTGGGCAGTATGTATGTATGGAGGAGTTATGTGGAGGTGGCAGGGCAGATTAATAAATATATATATATATGTGTAACGGCACCCCCAGGCATAAAAGGGGTTAACAGCCGTTTAGGAGATATTCCCTTCCAGATATACAGGCAGCTACTGTAGACACCAATCCACCAAACCGGAGAAGCATACAAATGCTCTCAAACATACAAATGCTGTAAACAGACGAATAGGAAAAACCATACGAATAGGTTTACACTCCTAGCAGTCGAACTGGAACAGCATACAATAAATCCCCCCAAGAACAAGACAAGGCTCTGTTTTGAGGGTCAAGCAGGAACCGACAGAGCTGTGGGTTTATTGTTCTTATATATACATTAGAACCACCCACAGGGTTTTGGAAAACAACCAATAAACACGTACAATACACTCAGACACTCCCACACAAAATCCACCCCTTTGCCTGTGATACAATTACCTTACACAATGGGTAATGTAATTATCACAGGCAGAGAAATTCAGTTTTCCCACATTATTCATAACTTTAAAAGTATGCATCACATTCACATAAAACTAAAATTTTCAGAATCAGCATACTCCAAACATATGTATACAAACATATGTCAAAATCATTCAAATTGGTCCAGTGGTTCAAAAGATAGATCAAAGTCCTTTGTGACCAAATGAAGCATGGCTTTTATGCCCAAAACCAGTTCCACAGAGTCTTCTATCCTGGAGATAATGGGGAAGTAATCTAATTATCTCAAAGGACAGAGGCAAAACTCAATTGAACACATGGCAGCAAAAGACAATAAAATACATAAAAATATATAACTATGCAGCCATTACATAAAACAGGTACATTCAACATATCCCCAGATAGCTCAGATCTGAGTGCACATTATTACTGAATGGCGCTCAGATCCCACACATACAGTTCAATTGCCATGGAGCCAAAGTCTTTCCCATAGTCTTTCATTATACGAATGGGCTCCATGGCATAGCTATCTGGGGTATCACCGCTCAAACAGGGCAAGCACCGAATGACCCGGCTTTCGTGTCTTTGCAGGGGAAAATCAAGCGTTTCAACATGGGGCCATAGTCTAAAGGCAGCAGGCGGGCAAACAGGCTCCTCCAATGCACAGTGGCGAGATTGGTCTTGTCACAATATGTATATGCAAAAAAAAAAAAAACTATAATTTTCATATCCCCCCTCCCTTTTTACCTTTGCCTGGGAGGGGGGTCTGTACTAATTCCCTGGTGGTCCAGTGGTGAGAGTAAACTCTAGCCTCCGAATTCACAAGAGAAGAACCAGGCAGAGCTGCAGGTGTGAGCTTCCCCAGGTCCTCCCTCACCTGCCGGCTGCCAGCATTACACTGGCAGGGGAGAGGGATGCACAGTTCACAGTGCTATTATCATAGCACTGGGAAAATATAAGTTCCCACACGGGGGCTCACAGTTTGGGAACGCTGGGATAGCCATTAATAATGTTGCAGCAATGTTCGCCGAGTCTGTTTTTAAGGCATCTTGAGGTCATTCCAACATATTGGAGGCAACAAGGGCGCTCCAATGGGTAAATTATGTTTTTGGTGTTACAGCTGATAAAGTCCTTTATGGGAAAAATGTATTTGTTTTGTGTGGTGTGAAGTGAGTAACTTCAGACTTAACATAGGAATCAGTAGTTTTACATACTGTACACCGTTTACATCTATAAAAACATTTTACTTCATATAAAAATGATGACATTGGTTTCTCAGTAGTGATGTCGCGAACACAAAATTTTCGGTTCGCGAACGGCGAACGCGAACTTCCACAAATGTTTGCGAGCGGGAGAACCGGTTGAACCGCCATAGACTTCAATAGGCAGGCGAATTTTAAAACCCACAGGGACTCTTTCTGGCCACAATAGTGATGGAAAAGTTGTTTCAAGGGGACTAACACCTGGACTTTAACATTGGGGGTGGATCCATTGCAAAACTCCCATGGAAAATTACATAGTTGATGCAGAGTCTGGTTTTAATCCATAAAGGGCATAAATCACCTAACATTCCTAAATTGTTTGGAATAACGTGCTTTAAAACATCAGGTATGATGTTGTATCGATCAGGTAGTGTAAGGGTTACGCCCGCTTCACAGTTACAGACCAAACTCCCCGTTCAACGCACCGCAAACAACCGCAAACAGTCCAGGAGGCTACAGGACTCACCCACCGAATAGCATTGGCAACAATACCCGGCAATCTATGGCTCCTGAATTGATACCGGAGAAACTGACGGAAGCCAAGCACAGAGAGATGGACACAGGTTTCTTCAGGAAGGAAGAGATTCTTTATTGGATCACCGATCGGGACTCAGAGGGACTAGCGTCACCAAAATACAGCAAATTCTGAGCCCCGGACAATAGTGCAGGCTCCTTATATAGGCATATAACTCCTCCCATATTAAGCTCCACCCGCACATTCTCTTAACCAATCAATACAAATAAGAATTAACTTCCTGTTTGACCGCATGGCTTGTCCAGCACAATGGAGGAGGGGGAATACTATATCCTGTATTCTTGCACATGCTCCGTACACTACTGATCGTATCTTGCCTCGTGCAACCAACTGATCGATACGTCAGCATATGCACGTACACATGCCACGTGGTAATCTCGGCCTACTAAATTTATTTTTACCGAGATTCCACCACATTCCCCCCTTTGATGCCTCTTGATATTTTACAATTACTTGAGGCATCACATAACCTTAGTTTGCTTACACCGCAAGTTACCTTGAACCAGACCAGACTTATCTTATGATGTGAATCTTCAACATTCATCTTCTTGCATTGGTTCTCCCTGATCTAGAGCCTTATATTTATATATCGCCATTATCTGTGCAGCAGCCTTCCTCTCTGCTATACTTCCTATCAGGCTTTGCACAGACCTAACTACTAAGGGTATAAGACACGGCAGGAGTAGACACAACAGTAAAATCAGTAGGACTCCACCTACCACTGCCTTAAGCCCTCCAAACCACTCATACCAGCTACCAAACCAACTACTTGGATTGTACCCTTTCCATACCTGAGTAGGCACATGCGCTAGTTTAACCATATGGCTAGTAAGCTCAGCTATTGCTTGCCCTTCATCATCTATTTGAAGACAGCAATTGCTTAGGTTAAACTTCCCACATACACCTCCCTCTACTGCCAAAAGGTAATCCAAGGCTAATCTATTCTGGTATACTGCTGTCCTCATCCTGGTATTATGTTTCACTAGAAGATTGAGCGCTTGTGATGTCTCATTTGTGATAATCTCAACCACCGCCTGTAATCTTATAATACGGTTGAGCATATAAATAGGGGTTCTATAACCAAAGGTACCATCCTCAGCCCACGTGGCTGGCCCATAATAATCTATGATACGCTGGGGAGGCCATTCATTATCTTCCCAGGTACCTATCTCTAAGGGCCCCCTTTTCTTCCTATGATTCACATCATACACTTTAACACCTAAAGTCTCACCTGTTTCAATCGGTAACAAGAAGAAGGATGGTTTGAGCATACCCAACACACATGCCCCTTCCCAGTCCTGTGGCAGCTCCGAATAGGCTTTCTTACCACAGATCCAGTACAAATTTGCTGGGGCTCTCCAGGTAGATGTGATGGATAAATCAAACCACACATCCTTTAAATTGGCGTATCTAGCAAACGGGTTAGATGGTTCTGAGACATTTGAAGCCGACCACCAAGTTGTATTCTTTGTATCATCATCATAAGCTTTTTGCCCTAGACAAGTTAATTCTCCTACAGAAGTATTATACATTATTCCTTTCCTTGCTATGCAAACATAACCTATGATGGAGGTCTTTAATCTCCACTCAGATTTACCTCTAACACTCAAATGATAATCGGCTGGTGCAGATATTAGTTGGTCAACTGCCTCAGAACCGGACATTACCTCCTTTGCTTCCCAAGGCCATTGGTCTCCCATGTTAGTACCTCCACACACATAGCAGTTGGTAACATTAAGACTACCGGCAATACTTTCAGCTAGGTCAATGAACAGGTTCTTAGCGCTATGGGGGATCTTATTATCTATACTCATCTCTTCATAAAAGGAGTGGTATACTTGATGAGTCTGGGAGGATACCGTATCAGTCTCTATCCCTATAAACAATAATGTCCCAGGATCTAAACCCGTCCCGTATATCTGAAACCCAAATAAATTGCCATACTTATCTAGGAACTTGTCGGGGTTATTAATAAGTATATGGACTGGGTTGCATTCCATAGACTTACAATATGGGCTAGTCGGCAACTTAGTCACTATCATGTCTTTATCTACTGTCTGTCCCCAAGTCGCCCACCCCACACAAGACCAATATGGGCAAAAGTTATAGTCTTTATTTGGGCATCTAGGACTCACATATTTATTTTTACTACTGGGACAAATATATTTATCGTTAGATCCATACGTCCTCTCCCATCTAAGATCCCCACATACATTCCACGGCTTTCTACCACTTGATATCGCCTTACATGCATCAAATAGCAGAACACCCGAAGAATATACGGATTCTAACACCGTCTTATTAATTAGGGTCCCCTGAGGATCTCCATTCCTGAGAGTCAACCAAATTGTACGAGGCTGATACTCCGGACTGAAGCACTTAGGTTCTCCTACTCCTAAATGGCATACACTATAGTCTATATTTAAGTATCTACATCTTGATACATCTCCTTTACATTCGTATTGTGAATGCCAAATTAGGGTTTGGGAAATATGGTTACCTGTTCTCGTAGTCTTAATGCATACCTCACAGCTAGGAGTGTCGGTACCTCTACCTTCCTGAATATAAAAACACATGTAAATAAACACAATCAAAAGCACATCTTTCGCCGTCATCCTCAGTCTTCGTCCGTGCGATGGAACCTCAGCTTCCAGGATGTGAGGGCTGCAGGGAATGGAGTTCTGCTCGTCTTCACAGGTGTCCCTTCGGGACTTTCCTGGCTTATACACTATGTGATGGTAAGAGGACAGGCTTTATTATGGCCTTCTCACTTACACCTGTAACAATAAAATTTGTAATCCACAATAATTCCTCGTTACTCCGACTGAGTAGTGCGTTTCAACCGGATCTTGCAGGGATTCTCTGGATCTGCTGTAACTTGCCAAGAATCGACTGCTGCTGGTTTAACCCTGGAGTGATGTATCCACGGAGTCACTTCTGCTACTTTTATCGCTGTAGGGGTAGACAAAAGAACAACATAAGGACCTCTCCACTTGGGCCCTAACGGTACATTATTCCACTCTTTAATCCACACTTGGTCTCCTGGATGATAATTATGAACAGGGGGATAAATATTCACAGGTAATCTATCTTGTACCCATTTCTGTACCTCCTCCATAGTCTTACCCAACTCTACAACCTGCTGCCGGGTAATTCCTTCTCCCAACTGACTCAAATCCCCCCTTAAGTTACCAAGTACGGGAGGTGGTCGCCCATACATAATTTCAAAAGGAGAGAGGCCCATCCTTCTGGTAGGGGTACTGCGGATTCGCAATAGAGCTATAGGTAAGAGAACGTTCCACTTAAGTTGGGTTTCCTGACACATTTTAGCCAACTGGTTCTTAATAGTTCTATTCATTCTCTCTACCTTACCAGAACTCTGGGGTCTATATGCAGTATGAAGCCTCCACTTTATACCAAGCATATGAGTCAGTTGTTGTAGGCACTGGTGAACAAAAGCTGGACCATTGTCCGATCCTATAGAACAGGGTAGTCCATATCGGGGTATTATTTCTCGTAGCAGGAATCTCACAACTTCTCCTGCTTTCTCTGTACGAGTAGGACATGCTTCTACCCAGCCTGAATAGGTGCACACAATTACCAGCAGGTAACGATGTCCACCCGATTTAGGCATCACTGTAAAGTCTATTTGTAGATCGGACATGGGGAGTCCCCCCATAAACTGGACTCCTGGTGGCTTTACTGGTCCTTGTCTTGCATTATTCTTAGCACACGTTACACATCTGCGTACAATGGCCTGAGTCAAGTTGGACAATCTTGGTATGTAGAAATGTTTCCGGAGAGATTCTTCAGTACTGTCTCTCCCAGAATGTGTCCCGTTATGATAATTTTGGACAATTTCTACCGCTAGCGATGCTGGTATAACTATTCTCCCATCTTCTAGCTGATACCACTTGTTCTCCAAATACTTTCCCGGTTCAGTCTTTAACCACTCCTCTTCTTGAGTTGTATAAACTGGAGTCCATTGAGACAGTGGGGTTGGTATTAGAGCAGCTATATGCCCCACATACTCCTGTCTTCCTGATTCAGCAGCACGCTTAGCTGCACTATCTGCCATCCGATTTCCCTTAGTTACATCACCATCTCCTCTCAGATGCGCTCGACAATGTATAATACCGACTTCTTTCGGCTCCCACACTGCTTCCAATAGTTGTAGGATTTCAGCTGCGTACTTGATTTCTTTGCCTTCTGAATTCAGTAGTCCTCTTTCTTTATACAGAGCTCCGTGGGCATGAGTGGTTAAAAACGCATACTTAGAGTCCGTATAGATATTTACTCTTAAACCTTCAGCCAATTGTAACGCTCGTGTTAGTGCTATTAATTCTGCCTTTTGTGCTGATGTTCCTTTCGCCAGTGGCCGGGCTTCTATCACCTTGTCTATTGTTGTTACTGCATATCCTGCATAGCGGATCCCTTCTTTCACAGAACTACTGCCGTCGGTATAATATTGAACATCGGGGTTCTGGATGGGAAAATCACGAAGATCTGGTCTACTTGAGAATACTTCATCCATTACTTCCAAACAATCATGTTGACTTTCAGTAGGTTGTGGCAAAAGGGTAGCTGGATTTAAGGTGTTTACAGTCTCTAAATGCACTCTTGGGTTTTCACACAACATTGCTTGATACTTGGTCATACGGCTGTTACTAAACCAATGATTTCCTTTGTAATCCAACAACGTCTGTACTGCATGTGGAACTCGTACATAAAGTTCTTGACCCAGAGTGAGTTTATCGGCTTCAGCTACTAGCAGGGCGGCTGCAGCTACGGCTCTTAGACAAGGTGGAAGTCCGCTGGCCACTGCATCCAATTGCTTAGACATGTAGGCAACAGGTCTTTGCCATGATCCCAAGTACTGTGTCAATACTCCCACAGCCATTCTACTTTGCTCGTGTACATATAAGTAGAATGGTCGTGTGTGATCAGGTAGACCTAATGCTGGGGCACTCATCAAAGCCTTCTTCACATCTTCAAATGCCGTTTGCTGTTCTTGGGTCCATAAGAAGGGGTCGTGCTCTGTACCTTTGATGGCTGCGTACAGAGGTTTTGCTAGTATCGCATAGCTGGGAATCCATATCCTACAGAAGCCCGCTGCCCCCAAGAATTCTCGCACTTGTCTTCTATTCTTGGGTATTGGTATTTGGCAGACAGCTTCTTTTCTCTCTGGCCCCATAATCCTTTGACCTTCAGAGATATGGAATCCCAGATACTTGACAGTTGGCAAACACAACTGAGCCTTCTTTCTAGACACCTTGTATCCTGCCTTCCAGAGAATATGTAGTAGATCGTGCGTTGCTTGCTGACATTTTTCTTTTGTAACTGCTGCTATCAACAAGTCATCTACATATTGTAACAATACACATTCTCCTGGGATAGACTCGAAATCCAATAAATCTTGACTTAGGGCTGAACCAAATAGGGTAGGTGAATTTTTAAACCCTTGGGGCAGTCTTGTCCAAGTCATTTGACGTTTTGAGCCCGTTACAGCGTTCTCCCATTGGAAAGCGAAAATACATTGACTTTCTGCGGCAATTCGGAGGCAAAAGAAGGCATCTTTGAGATCTAAGACTGTGAAGTAAGTAGCCCCGCCCGGAATTAAAGCAAGCAGGTTATATGGATTGGGTACAACTGGATGTATACTAACAACCGCATCATTGACTGCTCTTAAGTCCTGTACAGGTCGATACTCATCTGTACCGGGCTTTTGAACAGGCAGCAATGGGGTGTTCCAGGGGGAAGTACAGAATTTTAGGATACCATACCGTATGAACTTATCCAGATAGGATTGGATGTTCTTCTTAGCCTTCTGTGGGATGTGGTATTGTCTTAGGCTTACTGGATAAACCCCAAGTTTCAGTTCAATTTTTATAGGTGGAATATTGCGGGCCAGTCCTGGTGGGTTGTTCTCTGCCCAAACTCCTGGTATGTTAAACAATGTCTCATCACTCCTAGGGTTTTGGCTAGTCAACACTGTATAAAGTCGCCACTCTTCTTCCTTTGGTACGGATAAAGTCATAATACCTGAAGGTCCATTAAACTTTAAAGATGTTGTTCCATTTGGTAGGAACGTAATCTGCGCTTGTAATTTTGATAGCATATCACGTCCCAGCAATTGGACTGGACATTCAGGCATATAAAGGAATTGGTGTTTTACTACGTGGCCTCCCAATGTACAGAGTCGACTTTTAAGAACCGGTTTTTCAGCACTTCTTCCAGTTGCTCCTATCACAGTAATAGTCCTTCCAGATGGAGGAGCAACTAGATTAGTCACCACTGAATGTTCGGCACCAGTGTCGATCATGAACGCACTCCTTTTCCCCCCTATTGATACATCGACCATAGGCTCCGCTCGACCAAGGGGGATGGAGCCCGGTCGGTATCAATAGTCCTCCATGACCGTGTCAGCCAATCCTACGAAGTCCCTACCTTCTCTATCGCGGGACCTTTGCGCTGCTGGAATATATCTATCTTCCCTAACACTTCCTCTGTTCCCATTACTCCCTCTATAACCATTACTCCCTCCGGGGCCTCCTCTACCTCTCGCTCTGCCTCTAAAATTTCCATAACCTGTCCTAGGTCTGTCTTTCTCAGACTGTTCTCTTCGCGGACACTCATTTCTCCAATGCCCTTCTTCCCTACAGTAAGCGCACTGATTTCTACTTAGAGGTTCCTCATTCCACTTACTATCGCCTCTATCTGGGCCCCGTCTATCTACGCCTGCGATCGCTACCGCTAGCATATCAGCCTTTTTACGCATCTTGCGCTCCTCCTCTTTCTTACTTTCTGTATCCCTGTTCATATAGACCTTATTTGCTACCTCCATTAGTTGGGTGATGGACATACCTGCAAACCCTTCTAACTTTTGTAGCTTGCGCTTAATATCTCCGTATGCTTGGCTGACAAAGGCGGAGTTAACCATTCGGGAATTGTCTGCGTCTTCCGGATTAAAGGGGGTATACAAGCGGTATGCCTCCAATAATCGGTCATAAAAGACACTGGGTGCTTCATCGCTTTTCTGAATCACCTCAACTGTCTTCGACATGTTAATGGCTTTCTTTCCTCCTGCTTTCATGCCAGCAATTATAGCGTCTCTATAGGCTCTGAGTTGAACCATATCAGCACCATTTACGTTCCAATCGGGATCGGTATTGGGATAGTGTGTTGCGGCCCATGCTGCTGGATTAGCTTGGTTCAAAGCACGGGCTCTATCTTCTAATGCTTTAATGGCTGCTTGATTTATTCTTGTCCTTTCCTCATTGTTAAATAAAGTCATTAGTAACTGCTGGCAATCAGCCCATGTCGGATTATGCGTCTGTACTATTGAGGTGAACAGATCAGTCATGGCTTGTGGTTTCTCAGTATACGAGGAATTATGGGTCTTCCAGTTTAAAAGGTCGGTAGTGGTAAATGGGACATATACGAAGACTGGGTCAGCGTGTGCCATTTGACCTGCGGCATCGATATAAGCTGACCCGGGATTTAGGCGAAGAGGCATCTGATAATGCTTTAATTGTTGGGCACCAGTCAACTGTCGGGTTTGGATGGGGCTACGTAGGGAAGCGTCAGTCATGGTTTCCGGTCGGGGAGAGATAGGGTATGGGGATGTGGGAGGTTGGTTTTGGGAAAAGGTCGTAAATAGAACACTTCGAGCCGAGCTAGATGAAGCTTGACCGGAAGTCTGAAGTGGCGCCAAATCAGGATATTCGTTTCTAATGGGGGTGGGTTCTGGTTCCGGAAGGGGAGATTTAGTACGAGGGGGGGTGGATCCTGTACTGGAGGAGGAAGCGGAAGTGGATGAGGGTAATGAGGGGAGGGGTGCAGGACTTCCTGCGTTTGCGTCACTTCCTCTTAACAGAAAGTAAGGGGGCGGCAAAGGGATCTCGGACTCAGGGGGCGTGTCCAAAATGGGCCTAACACCAGTCCTAGTGGACGAACAAGTCCTAGCTACCATGAGGCGACACTGCTCCTCGTGGCATGTCTGGAGCCATTTTGGCGAGTCATTTACGGCCTGTCTCCAACAGTCAATATAAGGAAACTGGCCGTAAAGTTCAGGCCTACCTGATACAGCCACGTGTAAGCGCTGTACCAGAGTTAGATCCAAACTGCCACGTGGCGGCCATGCCGCAACCAAAGTAGGCCACTCCCTAGTGCACAAAGTAACTAAACGCACAGAAGACATCTTAACCCCAAAATCACAGGTTTTGAATCCCTTTTTAAAATTCTTAACCATACATCCTAAGGGATCCGGAATCGTTGACTGCGACGCACCCATTTTTAACAATGGAACGTCGTCGACAACGATTACTATACACGCGTACTATTCAACAGTCACACCCGTTTCCTTTGGCAACAGCACCACGTGGTACGGTTACCAAGTGAAACGTACACAATAACACAATAAACACTCAGGGAATTCCCGTACACACACAGCTGCTACACCAGTCACTATATAATCAATATTATGCCCTTTGGCGTAACTATACAGTCACCCACGCTATAATTCTCTATATACGAATTACCCGTCTATAACACACCCCAGTAACATCGTCTTTTACAAATAGCGGTTACAGTACGGTTAGCATAGGTCAAAGCACAAGTTAAGGTCACAATACAATTATTAGTGGTTATGGTGTTAAACATGCAATGGACGACAATGATTAGTACTTATTATGCAATGTCAGTAAATATACAGGGTTATGGTACCGTGCACTATGATACAGCAACACACTATTAACACTCTCGCTAGACGGCTGAGCTCGCGCTATCTAACAAGATATACACTTTACTAAAACAATCGTTAACACATTTACAATTCCCAACTAAACTATTGGCCAGTACCTTGAATGGACTACCTAAAAACAATCTACATACGTTTTGGTTAGCCACACTGCCCAATCACCACATATATAGCGAGCTAGAGGACCGAATTTACACAGACGCCTCTTAGTCGCACTATACAACGAGCTAGAGGACCGAATTTACACAGACGCCTCTTAGTCGTACTATCAAAAGTCTAGTGGGTTCCAAATTTACACGCCTTCCCACTTAGCCCAGATAGGATGAGAACTAGCGAACCGAATTTACACAGACGCCGCTTAGTCTCCCGGTCCCTCCGACCTAGCGAACAAAATATACACCCTAGAACGCTAGTCTAGACAAGACACCGGTGTCCGGCTAGGGCTTATTTTACACCAGAGCGCCCTGCCTGACTAACAGAATCAAACGGTCTGACTAAAGAGCGTTCGATCGAGCGGTGCGCCTTCGCTCCTTCCCTCCGACAGAGGGGGCAGATACAGATTCAAAAACCCCTTTGGGCCTACCGCACAATCGGTATACCCCTAGCGGGTCCTGCCGTCTAAAACAGCAGTTGTCTTACCTCCTCGTTCCTGAACCTGAGTTCACACTCATCGACGGGGACACCCCAGCACTTCTCACGTAGAGGCCGATGATCTCCTGGACAACAGACCAGTGGCGCCGAGACGAAGGGAGGTCCACGCAGAAGTTCAGGGGTGCAGCCGTAGAGAACGTGGGCAAAGATAGACCGTCTCACGCCTCTGCCTCTCAGCTACCGTTGAACGATGAGCTTCCCGGCCAATGCACCAAATGATACCGGAGAAACTGACGGAAGCCAAGCACAGAGAGATGGACACAGGTTTCTTCAGGAAGGAAGAGATTCTTTATTGGATCACCGATCGGGACTCAGAGGGACTAGCGTCACCAAAATACAGCAAATTCTGAGCCC
The DNA here is from genome assembly GCF_036172605.1 of Pelobates fuscus. Classification (NCBI taxonomy): domain Eukaryota; kingdom Metazoa; phylum Chordata; class Amphibia; order Anura; family Pelobatidae; genus Pelobates; species Pelobates fuscus. Next base: position 88,745,688 of record NC_086323.1, read on the forward strand.
CGGACAATAGTGCAGGCTCCTTATATAGGCATATAACTCCTCCCATATTAAGCTCCACCCGCACATTCTCTTAACCAATCAATACAAATAAGAATTAACTTCCTGTTTGACCGCATGGCTTGTCCAGCACAATGGAGGAGGGGGAATACTATAACCTGTATTCTTGCACATGCTCCGTACACTACTGATCGTATCTTGCCTCGTGCAACCAACTGATCGATACGTCAGCATATGCACGTACACATGCCACGTGGTAATCTCGGCCTACTAAATTTATTTTTACCGAGATTCCACCACAGAATAGCATTGGCAACAATACCCGGCAATCTATGGCTCCTGAATAGCAGTCGCAGAGATATAGCACCCACGGACTGGTGATCCTTAAGGTGCAGCTAAAGTCACTTCGTCTATAGACAGTCATAACAGTTAAACTTTCCACATCATATACATGTTGCAATGCATAGTCTCTCAGAGCGGTTGATCACGATTCATACTAGGATGTCTTCCATGTTTTAGTGCAAACTAGTCTAACTACTAATATAGTTGAAACATGCTACTTTTATTCATGCCAGACAACCATGCAGGCCAGACTAACAAACATGCCAGGACCAATCATAGTTAACCACCTCAGATTGTAACATGGCTCCCTCTATATACCGTGTAAACATGGCTCCCTCTATATACAGAGTAACATGGCTCCCCTCTATATACAGTGTAAACATGGCTCCTCTCTATATACAGAGTAACATGGCTTCCCTCTATATACCGTGTAAACATGGCTCCCTCTATATACAGAGTAACATGGCTCCCCCCTTTATAAAGTGTAAACATGACTCCTCTCTATATACAGAGTAACATGGCTCCCTCTATATACAGTGTAAACATGGCTCCTCTCTATATACAGAGTAACATGGCTTCCCTCTATATACCGTGTAAACATGGCTCCCTCTATATACAGAGTAACATGGCTCCCCTCTATATACAGTGTAAACATGGCTCCTCTCTATATACAGAGTAACATGGCTCCCTCTATATACAGTGTAAACATGGCTCCTCTCAGTGGCGTCACTAGGGGGGGGCCAGAGGGGGCCATGGCCCCCCTACATTATGCAGTGCCCCCCCTTGTGCCCCCCCAATTCAAATTAAAGTCGGGAGCTCTGCGTCTCCCTTCTCAAGCTGCAGCAGCACTGTAACTGGTGGACTTTTCCTGCCTGGCCAGAGGGGGCGCTGTGTGCTGGGAGGACTTCCTCCAGGATCATAGAGAGCAGCGCAGGGGAGAGATAGGGAGAGGAAGATCAGCTCTGCACAGAGGCATCCAGGCAACTACTGGTAAGTGTTACTCAGACTGTGTGTGTATGGATCAGTCTGTGTGTGTATGGATCAGTCTGTGTGTAGGGGGGGGTCAGTCTGTGTGTTTATGGATGATCAGTCTGTGTATGTATGGATGATCAGTCTGTGTGTGTATGGATCAGTCTGTGTGTGTATGGATCAGTCTGTGTGTGTATGGATCAGTCTGTGTGTATGGATCAGTCTGTGTGTGTATGGATCAGTCTGTGTATGTATGGATCAGTCTGTGTGTGTATGGATCAGTCTGTGTATGTATGGGTCAGTCTGTGTATGTATGGATCAGTCTGTGTGTGTATGGATCAGTCTGTGTGTGTATGGATCAGTCTGGGTATGTATGGGTCAGTCTGTGTGTGTATGGGTCAGTCTGTGTGTGTATGGATCAGTCTGTGTGTGTATGGATCAGTCTGTGTGTGTATGGATGATCAGTCTGTGTATGTATGGATCAGTCTGTGTGTGTATGGATCAGTCTGTGTGTGTATGGATCAGTCTGTGTGTGTATGGATCAGTCTGTGTGTATGGATCAGTCTGTGTGTGTATGGATCAGTCTGTGTATGTATGGATCAGTCTGTGTGTGTATGGATCAGTCTGTGTATGTATGGGTCAGTCTGTGTATGTATGGATCAGTCTGTGTGTGTATGGATCAGTCTGTGTGTGTATGGATCAGTCTGTGTATGTATGGGTCAGTCTGTGTGTGTATGGGTCAGTCTGTGTGTGTATGGATCAGTCTGTGTGTGTATGGATCAGTCTGTGTGTGTATGGATGATTAGTCTGTGTATGTATGGATGATCAGTCTGTGTGTGTATGGATCAGTCTGTGTGTGTATGGATCAGTCTGTGTGTGTATGGATCAGTCTGTGTATGTATGGGTCAGTCTGTGTATGTATGGATCAGTCTGTGTGTGTATGGATCAGTCTGTGTGTGTATGGATGATCAGTCTGTGTGTGTATGGATCAGTCTGTGTGTATGGATCAGTCTGTGTGTGTATGGATCAGTCTATGTGTGTGTGGATGATCAGTCTGTGTGTGTATGGATCAGTCTGTGTGTGTATGGATCAGTCTGTGTGTATGGATCAGTCTGTGTGTGTATGGATCAGTCTGTGTATGTATGGATCAGTATGTGTGTGTATGAATCAGTCTGTGTATGTATGGATCAGTCTGTGTGTGTATGGATCAGTCTGTGTGTGTATGGATCAGTCTGTGTGTATGGATCAGTCTGTGTGTGTATGGATCAGTCTGTGTATGTATGGCTCAGTCTGTGTGTGTATGGATCAGTCTGTGTATGTATGGATCAGTCTGTGTGTGTATGGATCAGTCTGTGTGTGTATGGATGATCAGTCTGTGTATGTATGGATGATCAGTCTGTGTGTGTATGGATCAGTCTGTGTGTGTATGGATCAGTCTGTGTGTGTATGGATCAGTCTGTGTATGTATGGGTCAGTCTGTGTATGTATGGATCAGTCTGTGTGTGTATGGATCAGTCTGTGTGTGTATGGATGATCAGTCTGTGTGTGTATGGATCAGTCTGTGTGTATGGATCAGTCTGTGTGTGTATGGATCAGTCTGTGTGTGTATGGATGATCAGTCTGTGTATGCATGGATGATCAGTCTGTGTGTGTATGGATCAGTCTGTGTGTGTATGGATCAGTCTGTGTGTGTATGGATCAGTCTGTGTATGTATGGGTCAGTCTGTGTATGTATGGATCAGTCTGTGTGTGTATGGATCAGTCTGTGTGTGTATGGATCAGTCTGTGTGTGTATGGATCAGTCTGTGTATGTATGGGTCAGTCTGTGTATGTATGGATCAGTCTGTGTGTGTATGGATCAGTCTGTGTGTGTATGGATGATCAGTCTGTGTGTGTATGGATCAGTCTGTGTGTATGGATCAGTCTGTGTGTGTATGGATCAGTCTGTGTGTGTATGGATGATCAGTCTGTGTATGCATGGATGATCAGTCTGTGTGTGTATGGATCAGTCTGTGTGTGTATGGATCAGTCTGTGTGTGTATGGATCAGTCTGTGTATGTATGGGTCAGTCTGTGTATGTATGGATCAGTCTGTGTGTGTATGGATCAGTCTGTGTGTGTATGGATGATCAGTCTGTGTGTGTATGGATCAGTCTGTGTGTATGGATCAGTCTGTGTGTGTATGGATCAGTCTGTGTGTGTGTGGATGATCAGTCTGTGTGTGTATGGATCAGTCTGTGTGTGTATGGATCAGTCTGTGTGTGTATGGATCAGTCTGTGTGTATGGATCAGTCTGTGTGTGTATGGATCAGTCTGTGTATGTATGGATCAGTATGTGTGTGTATGGATCAGTCTGTGTATGTATGGATCAGTCTGTGTGTGTATGGATCAGTCTGTGTGTGTATGGATCAGTCTGTGTGTATGGATCAGTCTGTGTGTGTATGGATCAGTCTGTGTATGTATGGATCAGTCTGTGTGTGTATGGATCAGTCTGTGTATGTATGGATCAGTCTGTGTGTGTATGGATCAGTCTGTGTGTGTATGGATGATCAGTCTGTGTATGTATGGATGATCAGTCTGTGTGTGTATGGATCAGTCTGTGTGTGTATGGATCAGTCTGTGTGTGTATGGATCAGTCTGTGTATGTATGGGTCAGTCTGTGTATGTATGGATCAGTCTGTGTGTGTATGGATCAGTCTGTGTGTGTATGGATGATCAGTCTGTGTGTGTATGGATCAGTCTGTGTGTATGGATCAGTCTGTGTGTGTATGGATCAGTCTGTGTGTGTATGGATGATCAGTCTCTGTGTGTATGGATCAGTCTGTGTGTGTATGGATCAGTCTGTGTGTGTATGGATCAGTCTGTGTGTATGGATCAGTCTGTGTGTGTATGGATCAGTCTGTGTGTATGTATGGATCAGTCTGTGTGTATGTATGGATCAGTCTGTGAGTATGTATGGATTAGTCTGTGTATGTATGGATCAGTCTGTGTGTGTATGGATAAGTCTGTGTGTGTATGGATCAGTCTGTGTATGTATGGATCAGTCTGTGTGTGTATGGATCAGTCTGTGTGTGTATGGATCAGTCTGTGTGTGTATGGATTAGTCTGTGTGTGTATGGATCAGTCTGTGTGTGTATGGATCAGTCTGTGTGTATGGATCAGTCTGTGTATGTATGGGTCAGTCTGTGTGTGTATTGGTCAGTCTGTGTGTGTATGGATCAGCCTGTGTGTATGGATCAGTCTCTGTGTGTATGGATCAGTCTGTGCATGTATGGATCAGTCTGTGTGTATGGATCAGTCTGTGTGTGTATGGATCAGTCTATGTGTATATGGATGATTAGTCTGTGTGTGTACGGATCAGTCTGTGTGTGTGTATGGATCAGTCTGTATATGTATGGATCAGTCTGTGTGTGTATGGATCAGTCTGTGTGTGTGTATGGATCAGTCTGTGTGTGTATGGATCAGTCTGTGTGTGTATGGATCAGTCTGTGTATGTATGGATCAGTCTGTGTGTGTATGGATCAGTCTGTGTGTGTATGGATGATCAGTCTGTGTATGTATGGATGATCAGTCTGTGTGTGTATGGATCAGTCTGTGTGTGTATGGATCAGTCTGTGTATGTATGGATCAGTCTGTGTATGTATGGATCAGTCTGTGTGTGTATGGATCAGTCTGTGTGTGTATGGATGATCAGTCTGTGTGTGTATGGATCAGTCTGTGTGTATGGATCAGTCTCTGTGTGTATGGATCAGTCTGTGTGTGTATGGATGATCAGTCTGTGTGTGTATGGATGATCAGTCTGTGTGTGTATGGATCAGTCTGTGTGTGTGTATGGATCAGTCTGTATATGTATGGATCAGTCTGTGTGTGTATGGATCAGTCTGTGTGTGTGTATGGATCAGTCTGTGTGTGTATGGATCAGTCTGTGGGTGTATGGATCAGTCTGTGTGTATGGATCAGTCTGTGTATGTATGGGTCAGTCTGCGTGTGTATGGGTCAGTCTGTGTGTGTATGGATCAGCCTGTGTGTATGGATCAGTCTCTGTGTGTATGGATCAGTCTGTGTATGTATGGATCAGTCTGTGTGTATGTATCAGTCTGTGTGTATATGGATGATTAGTCTGTGTGTGTATGGATCAGTCTGTGTGTGTGTATGGATCAGTCTGTGTATGTATGGATCAGTCTGTGTGTGTATGGATCAGTCTGTGTGTGTGTATGGATCAGTCTGTGTATGTATGGATCAGTCTGTGTGTGTATGGATCAGTCTGTGTATGTATGGGTCAGTCTGTGTGTATGGATCAGTCTGTGTGTATGGATCAGTCTGTGTATGTATGGGTCAGTCTGTGTGTGTATGGACAAGTCTCTGTGTGTATGGATCAGTCTCTGTGTGTATGGATCAGTCTGTGTATGTATGGATCAGTCTCTTGTGTGTATGGATCAGTCTGTGTATGTATGGATCAGTCTGTGTATGTATGGATCAGTCTGTGTGTGTATGGATCAGTCTGTGTGTGTATGGGTCAGTCTGTGTATGTATGGATCAGTCTGTGTGTGTATGGATCAGTCTGTGTGTGTGTATGGATCAGTCTGTGTGTAGGGGGGGTCAGTCTGTATATTTATGGGTCAGTCTGTGTGTATGGATCAGTCTGTGTGTATGGATCAGTCTGTGTATGTATGGGCCAGTCTGTGTGTGTATGGATCAGTCTCTGTGTGTATGGATCAGTCTGTGTAAGTATGGATCAGTCTGTGTATGTATGGATCAGTCTGTGTATGTATGGATAAGTCTCTTGTGTGTATGGATCAGTCTGTGTATGTATGGATCAGTCTGTGTATGTATGGATCAGTCTGTGTATGTATGGATCAGTCTGTGTGTGTATGGGTCAACCTGTGTATGTATGGGTCAGTCTGTGTGTAGGGGGGGCAGTCTGTGTGTGTATGGATCAGTCTGTGTGTGTGTATGGATCAGTCTGTGTGTAGGGGGGGTCAGTCTGTATATGTATGGGTCAGTCTGTGTATGTATGGGTCAGTCTGTGTGTGTGTATGGATCAGTCTGTGTATGTATGGATCAGTCTGTGTAGGGGGGGTCAGTCTGTATATGTATGGATCAGTCTGTGTATGTATGGGTCAGTCTGTGTGTGGTGGGAGTGGGGGGGGGGGGGGGTATGTGAGTGTATGGGTCAGCCAGTGAGTGTATGGTTGGGGGGGGGGTGTCAGTCTGTGTATGTATGGGTCAGTCTGTGTATGTATGGATCAGTCTGTGTGTGTGTGTATGGATCAGTCTGTGTATGTATGGATCAGTCTGTGTGTAAGGGGGGTGTCAGTCTGTGTATGTATGGATCAGTCTGTGTGTGTGTATGGATCAGTCTGTGTATGTATGGATCAGTCTGTGTGTATGGGGGGTCAGTCTGTATATGTATGGATCAGTCTGTGTATGTATGGGTCAGTCTGTGTATGTATGTGTCAGTCTGTGTATGTATGGATCAGTCTGTGTATGTATGGATCAGTCTGTGCATGTATGGGTCAGTCTGTGTGTGTGTGTGGGGGGGACAGTCTGTGAGTGTATGGGTCAGCCAGTGAGTGAATGGGTGTGGGGGGGGGGGGTCAGTCTTTGTATGTATGGGTCAGTCTGTGAGTGTATGGGTCCTTCTGTGTATGGGTGTGGGGCGTCAGTCTGTGTATGTATGGGTTAGGGAGCAGTCTGTGTATGTATGGGTATGTCTGTGTATGGGCCAGTCTGTGTATGTATGGGTTAGTCTGTGTAAGGGAGCAGTCTGTGTTTGGGGGGCAGAGTGTGTGTATGGGTCTATCTGTGTATGGGTATGTCTGTGTATGACCAGTCTCTGTATGTATGGGTTAGTCTGTGTCAGGGAGCAGTCTGTGTTTGGGGGGCAGAGTGTGTGTATGGGTCTATCTGTGTATGGGTATGTCTGTGTATGGGTCTGTCTGTGTATGTGTATGGGTCAGTCACTGTAAGTGCTTGAGCTCCAAGAGACAGAGCTCAAGTGACCCCCCCCCCCCCCCTGTACCCGATGGATAGGCAGCCTTTTCAACCACCATGGATCTGATTGTGACACCCCCTCCCTGCAAGGTAAGATGAGGGAAAGGGGAATACAGTATTCCTTTTATTTTTTTTTGTAAACAATTATTAAAGTAAAACTTGTAAAGCTGTTCACTGTCCTACACCCCCTGAACACAGTGAAACCCCCCCACATACAGTACACTCCGACCAACACAGAGTACACCTTTGCATACACACCCAGTGCACACCTCACACATCATCTCTTCACCCACATACCTTTATCCCCACAAACACATGCATACATACATGCTTTACCCCATTACACACCGTATCTCATATATATATATATATATATATATATATATATATATATATATTAATTATAGGCACCCAGACAACTTCACCACTTCATCTCAATGAAGTGGTCTGGGTGCCAGGTCACTCTAGTGTTAACCCCACAGCTGTAAACATAGCAGTTTCAGAGAAACTGCTATGTTTACACTAGGGTTAATCCAGCCTCTAGTGGCTGTCTTACAGGCAGTCGCTAGAGGCTCTTCCGTGCTTCTCACTGTGAAAATCACAGTGAGAAGACGCTGACGTCCATAGGAAAGCATTGAGAAATGCTTTCCTATGGGCGGTTTGAATGTGCACGCGGGTCTTGCCCCGCATGCGCATTTGAGGCTGGCATGGGCAGAAGGAGGAGAGTTCCCGGCGCTGGAGAAAGCTAAGTGTTTCTAACCCCATCAGCCCAGCGGGAGGGGGACCCTGAGGGTGGGGGGGACCTAAATACCCTATAGTGCCAGGAAAACAAGTTTGTTTTCCTGGCACTATAGTGGTCCTTTAAATATATATATACAACAACAACTACAACTCCTTAATAAGCACACAGTGCAACCCCAATACACATATACTCACAATGCAGCCCCTAAATGCACACGCACACACTTTACAGGCCCTTCCAGCACACACACACACATATTTTCTCACACAATCACAATTTAATATTTTTGTTTCAATTTAAATCCACCCAGCCTTTGGGAGAGCTGAGTGGATCTTTCCCTGGCGTCCAGTGTGTCTACTCCCAGTCTTCCTGCAGTTTCTCTCTGCTCCTCTGTGCGCTCTCTGAAGTGATGCTGGGGGCGGAGTGACGTCATGTTACTAAACAGCGCACAAGGGAGCAGAGAGGAACTTCAGGAAGGTTACTGCTCCCTCACGCACCATCTCCATGCTCCCTGCGGCGGCCGGCTCTAATGTTTCCTGCGCGGCTTAGCAAAGGGCTGACAAATGCCAGGTGCCAGGGTGAAATGTCTAGTCGTCATGGCGACCTGGCACCTGGAATTTGTCGAGCCCTCTGTGTGTGTATGTATGTGCCCCCCTTATTTTTTCCCTGGCCCCTTATGTGCCCCCCCTAAGTTTGAATCCTGGAGACGCCACTGGCTCCTCTCAATATACAGAGTAACATGGCTCCCCTATATATATACCGTGTAAACATGGCTCCCTCTATATACAGAGTAACATGGCTCCCTCTATATACAGAGTAACATGGCTCCACTCTATATACAGTGTAACATGGCTCCCCTCTATATACCGTGTAAACATGGCTCCCTTTATATACAGAGTAACATGGCTCCTGGGCTGCAGGTGGGGGCCCAATAAAAGAATAATGGGTGGGGGGATCTACTGTCCTCCCCCCCATCCCCCACCCCTGTGCGGTGGGTGGGGGCCCTAAGTTACAATAAGAGAGGGGACCTACTCTTCTCCCCCCGGCCCCCACCCCTGAGCTGCGGGTGGGGGCCCTATAAAAGACTAATGGGGGGACCTACTGTCCTCCCCCTGGCACCCACCCCTGCGTGGCGGGTGGGGGCCCTAAGTTACAATAAGGGGGGACCTACTGTCGCCCCCGGCCTCCACCCCTGAGCGGCGGGTGGGGGCCCTAAATGAAAATCCCCCCCCATCAAAGGTGACTAGGGGTCCCCAAGCCCCTAGTCACACCCCCCCCCCACCCAAATGAAAAAGACCCTACCTACTCCCCTCACCCTAAAAAATAGTGAGGGGGAATAAAATTACTACCCTGTAAAGTAAAATTCAACTTACTATTCAACGTCTTATTTTTTCTAAAATCTTCATTTTTCATCCCCAAAAAGGCCAAATAAAAAGCCATCATACCCGTCGAACTTTATTAAAAAATAAAAATAAAAAACCCGAGCGCCACAAAATTTTAATCCATCTTCACCCATGGAGGGCTCCGCGCAGACTAGGGTATTAACATATACCCGATTGTTACAATTGTTACTTGAAAAGCATATGGAATGCCGTTGGGGTACCACATGCTCATTTGTTATACCTCCATGCACTACAAAAATAAAGAATTTAAAAAAATAAATAAAATATAAAAAAAATAAAATAAAAATAATAATAAAAAAAAAAAATGTATGCCGCTTCCGAATGAATCTAAAATGGATGCTGTCCAGGAGGTGGGAGGGTCTGGGAGGGAGGGTCTGCTGCTGATTGGCTGGAATGTGTCTGCTGACTGTGAGGTACAGGGTCAAAGTTTACTCAATGATGACGAATAGGGGGCGGACCAAACATCGCATATGTTCGCCATCCGCTTCGGACGCGAACACACGATGTTCGCCAGGAACTATTCGCCAGCGAACCATTCGGGACATCTCTATTTCTCAGACTTGAGTTCTCTAGTAAAATTATTCATAAGGATAGACTTAAAATTAGGAGCTCCTCTAAAAACAATAGTGGGTCTTTCTGGAATAAAACATTTTAGGGCCTCATATAGAGTTTGTATGTGCCAATGTTTCTTCACTATAATTCTTCATATAATTACTCCTATCATTAAAAAAAAAAAACAAAAAAAAAAAAACAAGATTCATTCTTTCTGTTTTCCTAACAGTCTCAATAG